>NW_023179820.1:3466677-3487202 GCF_002007445.2 Ailuropoda melanoleuca
GGGGGGGGGGGGGCGGGGGGAGGCGCTACTGTAATCAGTACCTTAGCAGAGTTCTAATGGGCATCATTAGAATTTAGATCAACAAAACAAAACAACTTCCTTTAGTTGTGCTTGTGGGAGAAACATGGAATTAGTAATCCCACTGGTGAAACCATAATTTCCTGAAGGTAGCATTCAGAGAAGTTAACTGCTACCTTTAGCCTTGGAGTTAGTACTGACTCCCCCAGGGGATGTGACAGGATGCAGAGCAGTCTGGGTGAGCTTCATTACCTGTGGAAAAGTTGATCAGAGGAGAGATTGCAGCTAGATTAAATAGTGTGCCCCCTGGTGGTAGATTCTTATTAGGTCACCAAGGACAGATGGTGTGTGTAGCCTCAGATCATTTTTTCCCCCACATCAAAGAGCCATTCAATGCAGAGATCAGAATCTGTGCACACATAAACACACAACATACAAATTATATTTTTCAAACTTTTATTTTTTATTTTTATTTATTTTTTTAAAGATTTATTTATTTTAGGGAGGGGGGACAGAAGGAGAGGGAGAGAGAATCCCAAGCAGACTCTGAGCTGAGCACAGAGCCCAGTCTGGGGCTGGATCTCTCGACCCTGAGATCAGGACCTGAGCTGAAACCAAAAGTCAGAAGCTTAACTGACTGTGCCACTTGGGGGCCCCTAATTTTTAAACTTTTAAGAAGTAGTCTGGAATGACAACAATTACCTACTAGAACATGCTATAAAATTTGATCTAAGTAAATACACAATTTTCCCAAGTCAGTTTTACAGGTAAAAGGGGTCACTGGTAAGTAAATTTAACACAGAAACTATTGATGTAATTCTGACCCTTTTTAAATTTATTTTATGTGTATGAATAAAGCAATGGAGGGTATTTATTTCTGTTTCTCCTTTTTGACCTGTTCTTTTTTGGGGAGACCACCATTCCAAGTAAGATTAGAAAGGGGGGTTTGAATATTTCTCAAAATTAAAAAATAGTTATAGGTAAACAATTATGCTTTATATAGCCATGATTTTGTAGTAGAAGGACATACAAAGTCCTGACCTTCCAAACTAGACCATCTTTTTTTTTATTGATATAGAAATTGATAAATTAATATGACAGTGCTGGAAAACTTTCTCTTGTGAACTTTTTGTTTTTTGAAACAATCAACAATCACTACTTGGCCACTGATGTTCGTAAATCTCCCAGGGCTTAAGCTGCAAGAGATATGGCAGCTGTGGAAGAGAGGATTGTGCTTCAAGTAAAAACATTGTCTCTAGACCTATGATGATGTAAATAGCTCTAATTGATCAGGGACAACTACAATGATGTGGGTAATAACAGCAGTGAATTACTTTGATCATGACAGAGTAGGTGCAGTGGGAGATTTTGGTGTTAGTTGAAGAATGTTCCACATGAAAAAAAAATGAATGATAGCTTTTACCACAAGAAAAATAATAGCCCTGGTAGATGTATATTTTATAAACAGAGTTAATTTTTCTCATGACATCATTATTAATGATACAATGCATATTAAGAACATGATGTTAACATGCTCTGTTAAATGCAGATTTTTAAGGGCATTTATCTATTGTGTAGTGTTAAGTTTATTTTACCCTTAAAGCAATTTTAACATGTTTTTTTTTCTTACATGTAAAACAAATCTATTGGCAAGTCTTTAATATTTCATTTTTAAGACCAAAATATAATTTATTTATCGCATTACTTTTGCAGCTTTATTGCCATCGAGTCTGTAAGAAACATCCAAATGACACTAGAATATATTATATTGATGGAATGCATAATTACTGAAATATAAGTATGTAAGAATAACAAACACCCATATAAACAAAGCATGGATGTTGGAATGAGGTTAGTTCTAGGCAAGATTTTTCCAGTTACTGGTTTATTATTTCAGTTTCCTTATATATAATTGGAGAAATCAAGATTTGCCTCATTTCCTTACATGTAAATTATATAAATGGGGATAATAGTATTTACTTCATTGAGTAATTATGAGGATTAAATAAGTTAATGCATGTAACACAGGCAATACAGTCCCTTGCACATAGTAAGGACTTAAAAATAATATTTTCATTAACAAAGAATGTAATTAAGGAAACATATCTTAAATATTAGGCAGAATGTTGCAAGATATAAATGGAGAGTAGAATTTCTACACAAAGGTGAAGTTTGTGTAAAATTAATAAGCTATGAAAAAGCATATAGTAAGCAAGGATTTTGAGTCATGGGACAATTTGCTGATGGGATGGAGTGGGGCAGGATTTAAGGTAAGGTGCAAACTCGTAGGAAAAGTAGCTGTTGTGTTGCCATTATGGAAGAGAAGAACATGAGAAGAATCAGATTTCAGAAAGGAGTAAGATAAAAGTTGAATTTGAAGCATACTCAGCAAAAATTCCTCATAAAAACTCCATTAGGCTCAGGCTCAGAGGATGATACAGGGGTATAGAGTACAAAGCAAACAAATAAAACCAGTGTTGATTTCACACACTTGGAGATAATTGGAGTTTCCACTGGACCTGCTTATATTTCTATTTCTGCCCAATATGACATTTATTACAATTCTCTGTTGACATTTTTTCTGCCACCAAAAGACTATCAATTCCTGGAGGGCAGGGAGTTTGTTTTAGTCATTTTACGATCCTCGCACTTACAAAGTACCAACCTTGAATAGTATTTGATGGGAGTTTTAGTGAGAGAATGAGATCAAGATAGTGAACAGAAGAGGAGCCATATTGTTCAAACTATTATAGTCTGACCCCAGCCTCTTCCCCTTAGGCCTCTTTCAGAGATTGGTAAAGCCTGAAGCCAGATCAGAATAGTTTGAGCAGCATATGAAAAGTAACTCACTGACACTTGTTCTTCAAGAGAAAGATGGTGATTACAAGTGAGTACATAGAGTGAGGAAAAAACCCAAAGTTTCTCTCCTTTAACTTTTTTTTCACTCTCTGAGACTTGAACATGTCAGTTGACTAAGGAGAAGCCAGTGAAGTAGACTTATGGAGATACAAGGGAGAAGGGGATAAAGATTAGCTTCAGGATCATTAATTAGAATGACTTATTTAGGAAGAATGGCAACAAAGCCACAGCTTCTCATTCTAACGTGGGCACCCCTTCTCTGAGCATTTCATAGCAGTGATGATGTGCAGAACATATCGCTGGACTTGAGGCAAAGTAGGAGCAAAGTAAAGGAGACAAGGGGGGGCGCCTGGGTGGCTCAGTGGTTAAAGGTCTGTCTTCGACTCAGGTCATGATCCCAGAGTCTTGGGATCAAGCCCCAGATCAGGATCCCTGCTCAGCGGGAAGCCTGCTTCTCCCTCTCGCACTCCCCCTGCTTGTGTTCCCTCACTCATTATCTCTCTCTCTGTCAAATAAATAAATAAATAAAATCTTAAAAAAAAAAAAAGGAGACAAGGGATATGGCAGCAATACAATATACTGTTTAGATATCAGATTGGAAAAGAAGATATAGAATAGCTTTGGACCAATTGGAGACATGTAAATATGGACCATATATTAGATAATATTATGGTGGCAGGCTTAAATTAGGCTTGATTATGATATTGGAAAGATACATTCAGAAAAAGAACATGTCCTTGTTCTTCGAAAAAATATATAGGAAAATTAAGGGGTCAAGTGTTAAGATGTCTGTAACTCACAAATGCTTCAGTAAAAATAATACCTAAATCAGTATCTAGAAAAAAAAGAGAGTATCTGTAAATGTGGCAAATAAAAATATCTTGTTAATTTTAAATTAAGAGTCTAGGGACGCCTGAGTGGCTCAGTCAGTTAAGCATCTGCCTTCAGCTCAGGTCATGATCTCAGGGTCCTCTAATTGAGCCCTGCATCAGGCTCCCTGCTCAGTGGGGAGTCTGCTTCTCCCTTTGCCTCTGCCCCTCTCCTGCCCCTTGTGCTCTCTACTCTCTTTTGCTCTATGTCAAATAAATAAATAAAATATTAAAAAAAAAGAGTCTAAAGGTGCACATTAGCCATTCTTCCAATGTGTTATAAATTTGATTTTTTCAAAATGGAGACTGTGGAAAGATGACTATCTACTATCATTTTAAAGTATAAAATTATAGTATAATATTTCCAAAGCTGAACTAAGAATGTATGCCAGATCGATAATTTTAAAAAACAGAACTGAAATTGGCTTATTAAAACAACAATGCTTTATTTGCTTATCAGTTATATTGTTCCCACTTATAACTTTCATATACAAAATATATACCATACTTAATAAATTAATTTTTATAACATCATTTGTACTTGAAAACCAGGAAGGATCTGGCCACTCATGTGCCCATCAACAGCGTAAGAAGTAGAATGTTACTCATACCCCCAATGTTTCCCTCACTGGTACCTTTCTCCCCCTCCCATAGAGAATAACTGATTTGCATTTTTATAATCCTGTTAATGTTCTTTTCTTTTTAATAATTATTATGTTATGTTAGTCACCATACGTACATCCTTAGTTTTTGATATAATGTTCCATGATTCATTATTTGCATATAACACCCAGTGCACCATGCAATATGTGCCGTCCTTAATACCCATAACTGACCTATCCCAGTCCCCCACCCCCTTCCCTCTGAAGCCCTCAGTTTGTTTCCCAGAGTCCACAGTCTCTCATGCTTCATTCCCCCTTCTGTTTCCCCCCCTTCATTCTTCCCTTCCTTCTCCTACCTATCTTACTGCTATTTCTTATGTTCCATGAATGAGAGAAATATGATAATTGTCTTTCTCTGCTTGACTTATTCCATATAGCATAATCTCCTCCAGTCCTGTCCATGTTGCTGCAAATGTTGGGTAATCGTTCTTTCTGATGGCTGAGTAATAGTCCATTGTATATATAGACCACAACTTCTTAATCCAGTCTTCTGTTGAAGGGCATCTCAGCTCCTTCCACAATTTAGCTACTGTGGACAATGCTGCTATGAACATTGGGGTGCATATGGCCCTTCTCTTCACTACGTCTGTATCTTTGGGGTAAATACCCAGTAGTGCAATTGCTGGATCACAGGGTAGTTCTAATAATCCTGTTAATGTTCTTAATTTACTACATACAAATGTTCTAAATCTATCCCTAAGCTTTATCTACATATATGGACCATATATGTGTATGTATATAGATGGATGATAGATATTTAAAATTTTTTAGTGTTTATTTTTCTTCATCTTATAAGAACGTTAACATTTTTGCTTTATTTTGTTATATTTTGCTCCCACCACTCTGAGGTTGAGTTGGAGTTTTGGAAAGTCTGCCATCTATCTAATTATGCTTTCTTTGTAGGGAATGTGTCTCTTCTTCCATGCTTTGAAGGTTTAGGAATCCCTGTCGGTGGTGATCTCCAGTTTCACTCTGAGTATCTATGAAGATTTCTTTTTGCTTTGGAGTCATAGGGACTCTTGAATATAAGGATTTATGATTTTTTTCAATTCTAAAGAATTATCGGCAATTATTATTTTTTAAAGTATGCATATTTCCCCATATCTCTGTCATTTCCCCTCGGTAATATTTTTTAGAGGGGTGTTAGATCATCTCCCCTGATTCTTCATTCTCTTACTTTCTTACATTTTACTGTTTGTATCTCTGGAGCACTGACAGCAGCTCTTCAGTGTACTTTCACTTCACTAACTCTCTGGTTAGATTCACTCTGTTTAAACTATTTATTGAAATTCTGATTCTGGCAGTTATTTATTTATTTTTTTGCTTCTAAAAGTTCTATTCAACCCCATTTTGTATTTACCACATAATATTTTATATCACTGTCATTCATTTGATATCTCTTCCTGTTCTAGTAATCATTTTAAGAATCTTACCTATGTGGTGTGCTTGGAATTCTAGTACCTGCAGTGTTTGTAGATCATAATATGTTATTTGTTCCTTATTTGTTCGTTTGTTATTCTGCTGACTCGTTCATCGTGCTCTATTTCCTCCTGTGATTTTTCACTGGGAGCTCAAGTTTTTTGGCACTCGGTATTTCTTAGGGTTCAACTTTATAATGTATCACAAATACAGAATTTTCATTTTCATTTGCTTTTGCCAGGGCTCAAGGATACTAGCAAGGAGATACCCTTTAAACTAAATTCTGTATTGGGATTTGAGGCCACACAGGTAGTGTAAACCTCATCTCAACCCCACCTGTAGGGCAATAATATTCAGAAATTCTCAGGAGAATTAGTTTTTAATTCTTTCATCCAGAGCCAAATTCAAAATGAACAAGTTTTCTACTATAGCCCTTTGGGTGGTAGAAATGTTTTCCATGCTTACACACTATTACAATGCCACTTCTCACCTTGCGTAGGTCCTGCCAGTAGCAGGCCCAGGATGAATGCAATCAGGACCACTGCTTGTGCAGAGCCTTCTAACCCCCTTGACTAACACTTCACTATCATTCTGACAACTGAGAATTTTTTCCTCTTCCCTTATCTCCCTGGCTATGCTTTGGCATTATTTTTTGTTTACCCATCATTTTTTGTATGTTGTCCTGGAGAAAGATTTTAGTATATCTGACTCAAAGGAATGCCAGATCTAAGATTAGTTTTGTATGTGAGTATGCGCACGTGTGTGTGTGTGTGTGTGTGTGTGTGCGTGTGTTTTATGGTGGAAATCTATTGGCTTTGAAATCAAGCAGACCCAGTTTGTAATCTCAGCTTCACCACTTGCTATCTTTGTGACCCTATGTGAGCTAATTACCTTCTCTGAATCTTGGTTCCCATGAGCGAAAAATTTACATAATTTACATAATTCACTGCGACAGCATTAAATGAGATTGCATTACCTTGGAGGCTGCTAGAGGTGAAAAATAAAAGTTGGTTCTCTTCTTCCCACTTTCTGTTTTTCAACTATTTACTTGTGTTTGTCTCAGTTCCAAAACTTTATCTGAGGTCATAACTGATTCCTAAAACAATGAACAAACTACAGACCTGGATATTTGTTCCTTTCTCTATTTCTCTTTGCCTATAATTTTGAATGATTATCCTGAATGAACAATTTGAACAATTTAAGCAGTAGCCTTTCTGTATAAAGTTAGAAAACACAACTTGTCATCTCAAAAGGAATGTTCTGTGAGTGAATGAATGATTTTTAAATGCAAAGGAGTTTCATTATTATTGCTTCAAACCAAAGTGTTCTTAATATGATATTGTTAAAAAAGAGCCTAGGGATATTCTAAAGATTATAGATTTATGAAAGTAATATTGCTTCCATAGAACTTTATTTTAATTAAATATGTAATACTTCAATGAGAGTGAGCAGAGATTGATAGGCTAACATTTGGATTGTTTTGGAAATGAAGAATAATATAAACGAGATGAAATGAAATAAGTCACACTGTGAAAACAAAGTCCATATAATTTATGTAATTGCTATCCTACATGACTTAGCATAATAGTGAAGTTTTTTATTAAAATTGTCATTTTTGTTAATGGAATATTTACTATTTTTCTCCCTTAGAACTGACTTCTGTTGTTTTTTTATCACAGACAGAAATTTAGTGCATAAAAAATATGATTTTTTTTTTCCTCCATATCACACTGGAGAGGTACAAGAGGAGGTTTTGCGGAAAGTCGGGATTTTCACTTCAGCCCATAGAGCCTCTCTTCACTATAGTGTTGGCTGAAAACTCTCAGGTAGCAGTAATGAGACATTCCTGTGCCTCCAGCCATGGACTTGTCTGTGGAGGCCTGGAGAGCAGCTGGAATTTCACCTATGAACAGCAGTAACAAGGAAATTCTCACCTTGAATGAGAAAAGACAATCAACAGATGCCAACCCTGAAATGATACAGATGTTACAGTTGTCTAACAAGTATTATAAAGTAGCTGTCATAAAAGTGCTTCGTGTTTGTTACAGACAGGATTGAAACAAATGAGAAAATATAAAGTCCTAGCAAAAATGGAAATTGTAGAACTGGAAATACAATTGAAATAAAAACTCAATGGATGGGCTCAACAGCAGAATGGAGAAGATAGAGAAAACATTAAACAACTTGAAGATAGAAAAATAGAAATTACCCTTTCTGAACAAAAGAGAGAAATTGGACTGAAAAAACAAAACAGAACAAAACAAAACAAAATAAAACAAGGGACCCATGGGACTCTAACAAATATTTCATCAGAGTCCCAGGAAAAGAGAAAGAGGTCAGAGCTCAAAGAGTGTTTGAAGAAATACTCAATGAAAACCCCCCAAATTTTGTAAAATATGTAACTCTACACATTCAAGGAGGGCAGATCTCAAAAGGATAAACCCAAGAAACCCATGACAAAACACATCATAGCCAAATCCTGAAAACTAAAGACAAAAAAAAAACAAACTTAAAAGCAGAAAGAAAATAGTTAACACTATAGAAACAGGGAGGAAATAATCTGCAAATGACAGCAGTTTTCTGCTAGAAGAAAGTGGCAAAGTATTCCAATGGTTGAAAAGAAGCAAATGTCAACCCAGACTTCTATGTATGTCAAAAATATTCTTCAGTAATCAAGGAGAAACTGATACACTATCAGAAGCAAAAAAACTGAGAAAAATTATTACCAAAAGAAATATTCTAAAGAATGACTAAAAAGGACTTTATAAGCAGAAAGCAAATGAAGAGGAAAGAAACTGAAATAACACAAAGGAAAAAGAACAATGGAAAGAGTAAAAATATGAGAAATACATTTCCTTCTATTGAGTTTTCTAAATGATGGATGAAGCTTCAAGCAAGAATTATAGCACTGTCTAATGTGGTTCTCAGTGGTCATAGAGGACATACTAAAGGCAATTATATTAGAAATAAAACAAGGTAAAGGGACATAAATGAAGATAGGTTTTCTTCATCTCCTTTACACTGGTAAAATATTGGCACCAGGAAACTGATATTACGTATACCCAATGCACTGCCTACTTAGGGTACAAGCACTAAATATGTTATACAGAGACACACTCAAAAAGCACTATACATAAATCAAAATGTAATCCTAAAAAATATACACATATCTACAGGAAAGCAGCAAAAGAGAGGGGAGAAATGAAGAACAGAGAGAACATAGACATTACAAAATAAAATAAAATGCCAGAATTAACATATCAATTATTAGATTAAATTAAATCTATTATATTTTATTGGTCAAAACTTACAAGTTAAAAGGTGGAGATTAGAAGTGTGAATTTAAAAACAAAGTAAGTCCATGTTGTGCTCTCTGTAAGACTTATATTGAGTAAAATGATATAAATAAGTTGAAAATAAAATTATGAAAAATGGTATAAAGATATACCATTAATGAAACTGTTAATTGAAAAAAGCAGACCTCAGAAAAAGTAGATAGTAATATTATATTGTGTGGACCTTGGAAGCAAAAAAATTATGAGGGGCAAAGGAATACATTACATAATAAAAAAAGGATCAACTTATCAGAAATGTATAGCAATCTTCAGTGTGTATGAATCAAAGAAAAGAACTGCATAATACATGAATCAAAGAGTGATAGAATGAAAGGAGAAATAGAGAAATCCACAGTTATATTTAGAGACTTTGACATCCTCTCTCAAAAATTGATAGGCCAACTCAACAATATATTTGAACTCAATAACGCCATTAACCAACCAGATCTAATGAACATTTACAGAACATAGAGCATATTATGTATGTGTTTAAAGCATGAACAGAGAAGATTTATCAAGATAGAACACACTGGGAGCCATAAAACATATGTCAAGATATTTAAAAGAATTGAAATAGGAAGTGTGTTTTTTGAGTATAATTGAATCAAACTAGAAATCAAAACCAGAAAGAAGGTAATTGCCAAACACTGGTAAACTAATCAAAGCAATTATAGACAATGAGTTAAATAAAATGTCTCAAGATAAATTTAAAAATGCATTGAATTGAATGAAACACAGCATATCAGTATGTGTGGGATTTAGCAAAAGTAGTATAGAGAGGGAAATAGCATTAGATGCATAAATTAGAAAAGAAGAAAATCTAGAGTCAATCATAAAAGCTTCCATGCAGAAGACCTAGAAAAACAAGAACAAAATAAATAAAAAGCAAGTAGAATGAAGAAAATAATAAAAAGCAGAAATTGATGAAATAAAAACAGAAAGAAAATGAATTGGGGAAAAATCAGGAGAGGAAATAAATGTAACAAAAACCTGGTTTTTAGAAAAGATCAGTAAAATTGACAAGCCCCCAGTGAGACTGATGAAGAAAATAGACTAAAGATATGGATTCAGTTCCAGATCACCACAATAAAGTGAATATCACAGTAAAGCTAATCAAGTGAATTTTTTGTTTTCCACTGTGTATAAAAGTTATGTTTACACTATACTGCAGTCTCTTACGTGTGCAATAGTATTTTCTCTTAAAAAACAATGTACATTCCACAGTAAAAAATATATTATTGCTTAAAAAATGCTAACCATCATTTGAACTTTCAACAAGTCATGATCTTTTTGCTGGTGGTAGTTCTTGCCTTAATGTTGATGGGCACTGACTGATTAGGATGGTAGTTGCTCAAGTTTGGGTGGCTGGGCAATTTCTTTAAGACACCAGTGAAGTTTGCTGCATCAATTGACTCTTCCTTTCATGCAGGAGTTCTCAGTAACATGTGATGCTATTTGATAGCATTTTACCAACAGTAGAATTTCTTTCAGAATGGGAGTCAATCTTCTCAACAGTGCCACTGCTTTATTAACTAAGTTTATGAAATATTCTGTATCTTGTGTTATCATTTCACAATATTCACAGCATCTTCACTAGGAGTAAATGCCATTTCAAGAAACCATTTTCTTTGCTTATCTATAAGAAGCAAATCTTCATCTGTTCAGTTTTTAACATGAGATTGCAGCTATTCAGGCACATCTTTGGGCTCCACTTTACTTTTAGTTCTCTTGCTATTTCTGCCACATCTGCAGTTATCCCCTCCACTGAAGCCTTAAACCCCTCAAAGTCATCCATGAAAGTTGGAATCAACTTCTTTCAACTCTTGTTAATGTTGATGGTTTGCCCTCTCCCGTGAATCACAAATGTTCTTAGTGACATCTAGAATGGTTAATCCTTTCTGGAAGGTTTTCAATTTACTCTGCCCAGATCTATCAGGTGAATCAACATCTATGACATATACAGCCTTACAAAATGTATTTCTTAAATAATAAGGCTTGAAAGTCTAAACAACTCCTTGATCCATGGGCTGCAGAATGGATGTTGTGTTAGCAAGCATAAAAACAATATTAATCTCATTGTTTTCCATTAGAGCTCATGGGTGACCAGGTATATTGTAAATGAGCGATAATGCTTTGAAAGCAATCTTTTTTTCTAAGCAATAGGTCTCAACAGTGGGCTTACAACATTCAATAAACCATTTTGTAAATAGATGTGCTGTCATCCAGACTTTGTTGTTCCATTTCTAGAACACAGATAGAGTAGGTTAAGCATAATTCTGAAAGTCCCTAGGATTTTTGGAGTGATACATGAGCATTGGTTTCAGCTTAAAGTCACTATCTGCCTTAGATCTCTAACAAACGAGTCAGCTTTGAAGCTTTGAGCCAGACTTTTTTTTTTAATATTTTTTATTATATTATGTTAGTCACCATACAGTACATCCCTGGTTTTTGATGTAGTGTTCCATGATTCATTGTTTGTGTATAACACCCAGTGCACCGTGCAATACGTGCCCTCCTTACTACCCATCACCAGCCTATCCCATTCCCCCACCCCCTCCCCTCTGAAGCCCACAGTTTGTTTCTCAGACTCCATAGTCTCTCATGCTTCATTCCCCCTTCTGATTGAGCCAGACATTGACACCTCCTCTCTTGCTGTGAAAGTTCTAGATGGCATCTTCTTCCAATATAAGGCAGTATCATCTACACTGAAAATCTGTTGTTTAGTATAGCCGCCTTCAAGCATGAACTTCACTAGATCTTCTGGATACGTTGTTTCAGCTTCTACACCAGCAGTTTCTTCCTCACCTTCCTCAGGTGTTACAGAGATGGCTACTTTCCTCACACCACGTGAACTAACCTCTGCTTCAGACTTTCTTCCTGCAGCTTCTTCACCTCTCTTAGCCTTAATGGAATTGAAGAGAGTTAGGGTCTTGCTGTGGATTAGGCTTTGGCTTAAGGGAATATTGTGGCTGGTTTGAGCTATCTAGACCATTGAAGCTTTTTTCCATATCAGCAATAAGGTGGTTTGACTTTATAATCATTTATGTGTTCATCGGAGCAGCACTTTTAATTTCCTTTAAGAACTTTTCCTTTGCATTCACAACTTGGCTAACAGTTTGATGCAACAGCCCTAGCTTTTGGCCTATCTTGGCTTTCAACATAACTTACTCAATAAGCTTACTCATTTCTGGCATTTGATTTAAATTGAGAGGTATGCAACTCTTCCTTTTACTTGAACACTGAAAGGCCATGTGGCACTATTAATTGGTTTAATTTCAATATAGTTGCATCTCAGGGAATAGAGAAGCCTCCAAAGAGGGAGCGAGATGGAGAAACAGCTAGTTGGTGGGGGCAGTTAGAACATACATGATGTTTATTGGTTAAGTTTGCTGTTTTATATGGGCGTGGTTTGTGGTGCCCCAAAACAATTACAACCATAACATCAAAGACTGTGATCACAGTTCACCATAATAGACATAATAATAAGGAAAAAGTTTGAAATATTTTGAGAATTACCAAAATGTGACACAGAGACATAAGTGAGCAATGATCCCTATAGACTTGCTTAATGCAGGGTTGCCACAAAACTTCAGTTTGTAAAAAGCACACTATCTGTGAAGTGAAATGAAGCAAAGCACAATAAAACAGGGTGTGCCTGTACTAGAACAAATCTACATTAAGTTTAACAAATCAGATGAAGTTGACTAATTCTTCAAACAACACAGGCCATGTGCAACTGATTATTTGATAATTAAGGAACTGGAATTTCCTGTAATGAAAGAACTCCATAAAAAGGAATCTCAGGCTCAAGTGGTTCTTTGGAGAACTCTACCAAAGAATAATAATTAAAAATCCTATAAGATCTCCCTCCAGAAAAGAGAAGCAGGGGTAATATGTAACATCCTATTTTTTAAACTTACTATTCTGATACCAAAACCAGAGGCAGTAAACAATTTAAAACTATGGATCAATATCCTTCATGAATATAGACACAAAAATTCTTGGAATATTAGCAAATAGAATTCAACATTTTATATATATAAGGAATTATACATCACGATCAAGTTGGGTTTATTCTAGGGACATAAGACTGATTCAAAATCTAAAAAAATAATCAATGAACTCAGTTTATGATAAAAACTCTCAGAAAACCAGGAGCTTCTGCAATTTTAAAGAGAGTATCCACATAAATTTGTAGTTAATAGCACACTTAATACTGAAAGATTAAATACTTTCCCCCTAAGTTTGTGAATAAGGCAAATATATCTGCTTATACCACTGCTTTTCTATGGAATACTGGATGTTTTAGCCAGTGTAGTAAAGCATTAAAAAAGGACTTAAAGGCATACAGATCAGAAGGAAGGAAAGCTGTCCCTTTTTTCTGCTGACATGATCGTCTGGGTATACCTGATACTTCCTGAGTATACCAGGTAAATGTCATTGTAGGACTTTTGCACTTGTTGACTCTTCATGCCTGAAATACCCTTCATCTGGGTATCTCATCATTTATTATCTTCTCACCAAAACCAGTCGTGCTCAAACGTTTATCTCTAAGAAACCATTTTTATTCCCTTTTCATTGGTATGAAGTTCTATCTCTCTGGCATTATTTTTCTCCAAAGCATGCATTGCCCTTAACCTGTCTCCCAATTAGAATGTGAACACCTAACAGCAGGGATTTTTGATGGTTTGTTCTCCTTTGTAGTTATAACAGATAAAACAGTGCTTAGTATGTAGTAGCCATTATGAACTATTTGAAGTATTTAGCATTTCAAAAAAATAAAAAATAAAAAGCTCTCATCTCTCTTGATTTTGAATTCTGTGTTTAAGCTATATTGAATAATTACCCTTTCCTTGTCCCTTTCCAAAATTTTGACTTTCTTAATATTTTTGCCGTTAATGCTCCCTTAAAAGTTTTAATTTTAACTGAAGTTAATTTCTTTTTCCCTTCATCCAAAAGCCACAACAGAAAAATGTCATCTCACAGAGAAATATGGTGATTGCATACACAGAAGCAGTACTTCCAGTTCAAATATGAAGAAAGGGTGTCCTATGTGGAAATCAGCTAAGTAAAGCTCAGTACATGAAAACTTTGAGCAAATCTACGTATCACTTCTAAGAGAGGCATAAAGCAGATGAGAATGAAAAGAAATTCCAGCTGGAAGTTGGCAACAATTTGCTGGGGTGAGAGACAACTGGCAATAAGTTAGAGAAAGCTAAAATCTCAGTGCCCGAAATGGGGCTAGAAAGGCTAACCCAGGCAACGTGAAGTAGTCAAACCCTAATTTCAAGTGGCACAAAAGCTCAAGAATTTAAAGCCCAAGATTCCTATGAAGTCCTGGGCTCAGGGAAGGCTTAAAGACAGAAACTGAAGCTCTGTGTGAAGTTTGGAAGAACTGGATCACCTTTCTTAGTTCATAGCTCATTTCCCAGTTTGCCCCAACAGTAAAGCAAAGATAACATTTGCTTTTGGAAAGGGTGAGCAGAGGCTCAGGGAATATGGCTGTAGTGAGACATACCACTGAAAATGAAGGAGGTAGAAACAAAGAGATGAAGTACCCCGGTGACCCTTTTTCATGTCACTTCTTCCCCAGAATATAACAAGGGGAGAGAGGTAAGTCATTGGCCAGTTTGAATAATTGCAGCAAGCTTAAGGCATAGACAGTTCTTATATGTTTGGTTCTTAGTTGTCTGGTGTCAGGCCATGGGTGATTAGGACAGATGGGTAGTGACCCCAAGTGTGAGAGCCCAGTCAGGGAGGTGTTAGGGTACGGACTAGTTTGCTATTCCAGAAGGGAACTGTCCAGCTTCTAGCCAGGGCCTCAAACTGGGTCAAGGCCAGCATTTTAAAAAACAATAATACAGGGTATTGTTTCTTCTAGGCCCTCTCAACAGAAAGAATAAGGAGATTATGTGTGTGTGTGTGTGTGTGTGTGTGTGTATTTGTATAAACCAACCCACAATAAGGATCTCAATAAAAGCAAAAGTCAAGATTAATAAAATTACTGTAATTTCCTCTAAATTAGCATGATGACAAAGGCAACTATCACAACCATTATTTAATGATATTATAAAATTAAAAGCTAATTCCACTANCAGTCAAAACTAGAGGCTCTGACGGCCAGGGTCACCGAGGCAGAGGAACGCGTTAGCGAATTGGAGGATGGGTTAGTAGAAGAAAAAACGAAAATAGAAGCTGGTCTTAAAAAAATCCACGCCCACGAATGTAGATTACGGGAGATTACTGACTCTATGAAACGATCCAATGTCAGAATCATCGGCATCCCTGAAGGGGTGGAGAAAAACAGAGGTCTAGAAGAGATATTTGAACAAATTGTAGCTGAAAACTTCCCTAATCTAGCAAGGGAAACAAGCATTCGTGTCCAAGAGGCAGAGAGGACCCCATCCAAGCTCAACCAGGACAAACCTACGCCACGGCATGTCATAGTGCAATTCGCAAATATTAGATCCAAGGATACAGTATTGAAAGCGGCCAGGGCAAAGAAATTTCTCACGTACCAAGGCAAAGGTATCAGGATTACGTCAGACCTGTCTACAGAGACCTGGAATGAGAGAAAGGCTTGGGGGGGCATTTTTAAAGCTCTTTCAGAGAAAAACATGCAGCCAAGGATCCTTTATCCAGCAAAGCTGTCATTCAGAATTGATGGAGAAATAAAGACGTTCCAAAATCGCCAATCATTAACCAATTTCGTAACCACGAAACCAGCCCTACAGGAGATATTAAGGGGGGCTCTATAAAGGTAAAAAGGCCCCAAGAGTGATACAGAGCAGCAAGTCACAACCGATACAAAGACTTTAAAGAGAAATGGCATCATTAAAATCATATCTGTCAATAATCTCTATCAATCTAAATGGCTTAAACTCTCCCATAAAACGCCACAGGGTTGCAGATTGGATAAAAAGACATGACCCATCCATTTGCTGTCTACAAGAGACTCATTTTGAACCCAAAGATGCATTCAGACTTAGAGTAAGGGGATGGAGTACCATCTTCCACGCAAATGGACCTCAAAAGAAAGCTGGAGTAGCAATTCTCATATCAGATAGACTGGATTTTAAACTAGAGGCCATAGAGAGAGATACAGAAGGGCACTATATTATTCTTAAAGGAAGTATTCAACAAGTGGATATGACAATTATTAATATATATGCCCCCAACAGGGGAGCAGCAAGATACACAAGCCAACTCTTAACCAAAATAAAGAGACATATAGATAAGAACACAGTAATAGTAGGGGACCTCAACACCCCACTATCAGAAATAGACAGAACACCCTGGCAAAAACTAAGCAAAGAATCAAAGGCTTTGAATGCCATACTCGACGAGTTGGACCTCATAGATATATATAGAACACTACACCCCAGAACCAAAGAATACTCATTCTATTCAAATGCCCATGGAACATTCTCAAGAATAGATCATGCTCTGGGACACAAAACAGGTCTCAGCCAATACCAAAAGATTGAAATTATCCCCTGCATATTCTCAGACCACAACGCTCTGAAATTGGAACTCAACCACAAGGAAAAACCTGGAAGAAACTCAAACACTTGGAGGCTAAGAACCATCCTGCTCAAGAATGACTCGATAAACCAGGAAATCAAAAAACAAATTAAACAATTTATGGAGACCAACGAGAATGAATACACAACGGTCCAAAACCTATGGGATACTGCAAAGGCAGTCCTAAGGGGGAAATACATAGCCATCCAAGCCTCACTCAAAAGAATAGAAAAATCTAAAATGCAGTTTCTATATTCTCACCTCAAGAAACTGGAACAGCAACAGAGGGACAGGCCTAACCCACTGACAAGGAAGGAGTTGACCAAGATTAGAGCAGAAATCAATGAATTAGAGACCAGAACCACAGTAGAGCAGATCAACAGGACTAGAAGCTGGTTCTTTGAGAGAATCCATAAAATTGATAGACCACTGGCAAAACTTGTCCAAAAACAAAGAGAAAGGACTGAGATTATTAAAATTATGACTGAAAAGGGAGAGGTCACGACCAGCACCATTGAAATTGCAAGGATTATTAGAAACTTTTATCAACAGCTATATGCCAAAAAACTAAACAATCTGGAAGAGATGGAGGCCTTCCTGGAAACCTATAAACTACCAAGACTGAAACAGGAAGAAATAGATTTCTTAAATAGGCCAATTAACTATGAAGAAATTGAGTCAGTGATAAACAACCTTCCAAATAATAAAACTCCAGGCCCAGACGGTTTTCCTGGGGAATTCTACCAAACATTCAAAGAAGAAATAATACCTATTCTCCTAAAGCTATTTCAAAAAATAGAAACAGAAGGAAAGCTACCAAACTCATTCTATGAGGCTAATATTACCTTGATCCCCAAACCAGGCAAAGACCCCCTCAAAAAGGAGAATTACAGACCGATTTCTCTAATGAATATGGATGCCAAAATCCTCAACAAGATCCTTGCTAATAGAATCCAACAGTACATTAAAAGGATTATCCATCATGACCAAGTGGGATTCATACCTGGGATGCAAGCATGGTTCAACACTCGCAAATCAATCAATGTGATACATCATATCAACAAGAAAAGACTCAAGAACCATATGATCCTCTCAATTGATGCAGAAAAAGCATTTGACAAAATACAGCATCCTTTCCTGATTAAAACCCTTCAGAGTGTAGGAATAGAGGGTACATTTCTCAATCTCATAAAAGCCATCTATGAAAAGCCTACTGCAAGCATTATTCTCAATGGGGAAAAGCTGGAAGCCTTTCCCTTAAGATCAGGAACACGACAAGGATGCCCACTCTCGCCACTATTATTCAACATAGTACTAGAAGTCCTTGCAACAGCAATCAGAAGACAAAAAGGGATCAAAGGTATCCAAATCGGCAAAGAAGAAGTCAAACTGTCTCTCTTTGCAGATGACATGATACTCTATATGGAAAACCCAAAGGAATCCACTCCCAAACTATTAGAAGTTATAGAACAATTCAGTAAGGTGGCAGGATACAAAATCAATGCCCAGAAATCAGTTGCATTTCTATACACGAATAACGAGACTGAAGAAAGAGAAATTAGGGAATCCATCCCATTTACAATAACACCAAAAACCATACGTTACCTTGGAATTAACTTAACCAGAGACGTAAAGGACCTATATCCTAGAAACTATAGATCACTTTTGAAAGATATTGAGGAAGACATAAAAAGATGGAAAAATATTCCATGCTCATGGATTGGAAGAATTAACATAGTTAAAATGTCCATACTACCCAGAGCAATCTACACTTTCAATGCTATCCCGATCAAAATACCGAGGACATTTTTCAAAGAACTGGAACAAATAGTCCTTAAATTTGTATGGAACCAGAAAAGGCCCCGAATCTCCAAGGAACTGTTGAAAAGGAAAAACAAAGCTGGGGGCATCACAATGCCGGATTTCGAGCTGTACTACAAAGCTGTGATCACAAAGACAGCATGGTACTGGCACAAAAACAGACACATCGACCAATGGAACAGAATAGAGAACCCAGAAATGGACCCTCGGCTCTTTGGGCAACTAATCTTTGATAAAGCAGGAAAAAACATCCGGTGGAAAAAAGACAGTCTCTTCAATAAATGGTGCTGGGAAAATTGGACAGCTACATGCAAAAGAATGAAACTTGACCACTCTCTCACACCATACACAAAAATAAACTCCAAATGGATGAAAGACCTCAATGTGAGACAGGAATCCATCAAAATTCTAGAGGAGAACATAGGCAACAACTTCTATGACATCGGCCAGAGCAACCTTTTTCACGACACATCTCCAAAGGCAAGAGAAATAAAAGATAAAATGAACTTATGGGACTTTATCAGGATAAAGAGCTTCTGCACAGCCAAGGAAACAGTCAAAAAAACTAAGAGACAGCCCACGGAATGGGAGAATATATTTGCAAAGGACACCACAGATAAAGGACTGGTATCCAAGATCTACAAAGAACTTCTCAAACTCAATACACGAGAAACAAATAAACAAATCATAAAATGGGCAGAAGATATGAACAGACACTTTTCCAATGAAGACATACAAATGGCTAACAGACACATGAAAAAATGTTCAAAATCATTAGCCATCAGGGAAATTCAAATCAAAACCACACTGAGATACCACCTTACGCCAGTTAGAATGGCAAAGATAGACAAGGCAAGAAACAACAATTGTTGGAGAGGATGTGGAGAAAGGGGATCCCTCCTACATTGTTGGTGGGAATGCAAGTTGGTACAGCCACTCTGGAAAACAGTGTGGAGGTCCCTTAAAAAGTTAAAAATTGAACTACCCTATGACCCAGCCATTGCACTACTGGGTGTTTACCCCAAAGATACAGACGTAGTGAAGAGAAGGGCCATATGCACCCCAATGTTCATAGCAGCATTGTCCACAATAGCTAAATTGTGGAAGGAGCTGAGATGCCCTTCAACAGATGACTGGATTAAGAAGATGTGGTCCATATATACAATGGAATATTACTCAGCCATCAGAAAGAACGCTTACCCAACATTTGCAGCAACATGGACGGGATGGGAGGAGATTATGCTAAGTGAAATAAATCAAGCAGAGAAAGACAATTATCATGTGGTTTCACTCATTTATGGAACATAAGATATAGCAGGAAGATTGGTAGGAGAAGGAAGGGAAAAATGAAGGGATTAATGAAGGGGAAGTAAAGAGAAGGGAGAATGAATCCCGAGAGACTATGGACTCTGGGAAACATACTGAGGGATTCAGAGGGGAGGGGGCTGGGGGGTTGGGATGGGTCGGTGATAGGTATTAAGGAGGGCACATATTGCATGGTGCACTGGGTGTTATACGCAAATAATCAATCATGGAACATTACATCAAAAACTAAGGATATACTGTAGGGTGACTAACATAACATCATAAAAATTATTATAAAAATTGTATTCTCGTTAATTGGTTAGATTTTATGAAATTATCTGGGGAGGGGAGTTTAACGCCTAAGCCTTCTCAGGAAGAATGATATTACTTCCTTAGAGCAAAGGAGTTATAAACTCTAAATAGCATTATTCATTGAAAATAGATTTAAAAAGAATGAAACACTTAGGAATAAATTTGCAAATGTACAGAGTATGTATTCTGTAAACTAGAAACAACAAAAAAACAATTGAAAGAAATTAAAGATCTAAATAAATGGAAAGACCTTCTATTTTCATGAGCCCAAAGACAATGATATGTTAAGATACTAATAATCTCCACATTGATTTATAGATCAATCTCCATCAAAATCCAAGCTTACTTCTTTGCAGGAATAGACAAACCAATGCTAAGAGTCATATAAAAATGCAAGGGAC
>NW_023179820.1:3487302-3608618 GCF_002007445.2 Ailuropoda melanoleuca
GCAAAATAATGATTTTGAGAACTTACACCATTTTAAAAATTAACTCAAAATGAATAAAAAACGTAAATATAAGAGCTAAAAATATAGAACTCTTGGAAGACAACATAGGTATAAAATATGACACATTCAAAGAGCTCAAGTAGACATTTCTCCAAAGAAGGTATGTAAATGGCCAATAAGCAAATTAAGAGATGCTCAACATTATTAGCCATCAAGGAAATATATATCAAAGCCACATGAGATACTTTACTGACACTGGGATGGTTATAATTATAAAGATAGATAAGGACAAGTGTTAGTGAAGATGTAGAGAAGTTGAAATTCTCAGACACTACTGATGAGAATATAAAATGGTACAGCTGCATTGGAAAACATTCTGACAGTTCCCAATTTCACTCCTTAGTATAGGCTCAAGGGAAAAAAGCACATATGTACACACAAAAGTTTATAGCAGCATTATATATAATAGCCAAATACTGTAAACAACCTAAATGTCCATCAGTGGAGGAATGCGTAAATAAAATGTGGCTTACCCATGCAGTGGAATGTCATTTGACAAATTAAAAAATGAAATATTGATACATGCTACAACATAGATGAACCTTGAAAATATCATGGTTAGAAGCCAAACACAAAGGACCATATATTGTGTGATAGCATTTATGTGAAATGTCCATAGTAGGCAAATCTATAGAGATAGAAAGTAGATTAGTAGATGCCTAAGGCAGGATGGACTTTGAGGACTGAAGGATATGGTGTTACATTTTGAAAAATGCAAATGTTTTAAAATTGATTATGTGATGGATGCCTGTGAATACACTAAAAGTCACTAAATTGTATATTTGAAAAGATTGGTTTTATGGTATATGAATTGTATCTCTGTAAAACTATTTTTAAAAGGATGAAAAGGATGAAAAATAATCTCTATATATTCATATATCCATAAATATTTCTGTGTGTAACCATCTAAGCATGAGTTCATACTGCTATCTTTAATTGTCTTCCATTACCCAAGGGACAGTTTTAGCCTTCTTTCCTCACTGTAAATTCCCACTCCAACAGTGAGAAACTGGTTTTTCCCATCTACCATTCACTTACTTGNTCACTGTAAATTCCCACTCCAACAGTGAGAAACTGGTTTTTCCCATCTACCATTCACTTACTTGTTTAATTTCAATATATATGTATAGCAATATCAGAATTATTAACCATACTTTCATGTGAAAGAACTTTATCAACTAGGATACATTACCATGTGCAGTCCCTTTTTTCTTTAGTCTTTACCTTTTTGTCTTACTGACTCCATTTCCAAAGTTACTTAGGNTAAAAGTCACTAAATTGTATATTTGAAAAGATTGGTTTTATGGTATATGAATTGTATCTCTGTAAAACTATTTTTAAAAGGATGAAAAGGATGAAAAATAATCTCTATATATTCATATATCCATAAATATTTCTGTGTGTAACCATCTAAGCATGAGTTCATACTGCTATCTTTAATTGTCTTCCATTACCCAAGGGACAGTTTTAGCCTTCTTTCCTCACTGTAAATTCCCACTCCAACAGTGAGAAACTGGTTTTTCCCATCTACCATTCACTTACTTGTTTAATTTCAATATATATGTATAGCAATATCAGAATTATTAACCATACTTTCATGTGAAAGAACTTTATCACCTAGGATACATTACCATGTGCAGTCCCTTTTTTCTTTAGTCTTTACCTTTTTGTCTTACTGACTCCATTCATTTCCAAAGTTACTTAGGTAAGCACGTTTACCCCCTATTCCTTTCAAGGAGATGGTAACAGATATTTTAAATGCAATGAGATTGTTTTGTTACAGCTGCAACCCCTCTTCAGATCCTCTAACTTCCTAAATGACTCTTTTAAATGTATATATATTAAGATGCATTCTTTGTTCTCTAAAGTTTTATGTGTTTTGACTAAAGCCTAACATCATGTACTCATTATTGTAATATCAAAAAGAATATTTTCACTGCCCTATACATTTCCTGTGCTTCATTTAGCCTTTCCTCCCTCTCCCAGAATGCCTGGCAACCACTGATCATTTCATTGTCTCTATAGTTTTGCCTTTTCAGAGTGTCATATAAATGAAATCAGAGTATGAATTCTTTTGAGACTGGCTTCTTTAACCTAGTGATATACATTTGAGGTTTCTCCATGTCTTTTTGAAGCTAGACAGTTATTTCTACTAGTGAATAGTACTTCCTTGTATGTACCACACATGGTTTTGTTTGTTTCTTTATCCATTCTATGGATGAAGAGCATCTTGGTCACTTTCAGTTTTTGGCAATTATGAATAAAGCTGTTATAAATATTTTCATACAGGTTTTTGGGTAAACACATGTTGAAATTAGATGAATCAATATGTAGAAGTGCAATTCTTATGTTATCTGTTCAGACTTTGTTGAGCTTTGTGATAAACTTCCAAACTCTCTATTGAATTCCCACCAGCAAGGAAGGTGAATTCTTATGATGATATATCCCATTTGATATTGTCAATGTTTTAGATTTTAGCCATTCTAATAGATGTATAATGTTATTTCATTATTTTAATCTATTCCCTAATAACAAATGATGTTGAGCATCTTTTCATATGCTTACTTGCCATCTGTATATTCTTTGATGAGGTGTTTGCTCAAATATTTTGGCAACTTTTGAATTGTATTGTTTATTTTCTTGATAAGTGTTAAAAGAGTTTTTCATACATTTTGGAAACAAGTCCTTCATAAGAATGAATTATGCAAATATTTTCTTTCAACCTGTTACTTTTCATTCTCTTAACAGTATCTTTTACAAAGTAGAAGTTTCTAATTTTAAAATACTTCAGCATCAGTTTTTTCTGTGTGTGTGTGTGGATCATGCTTTGATATTGTATTGAAAAGCCCATTGCAAACCCGAAGTCAGAGATTTTCTCCTGTTTTCTTTTAGAAGCTTTATAATGTGTGTTTATGTTTAGATCTGTGATCCATTTTGTATTAATTTTTATTAAAGGAATGGCATCTTTGTCTAGATTCCTTCCTCCCTCCCTTTCTTCCTCCCTTCCTCCCTCTCTCTTTTTTCTTTTTTCTTTCTTTTCTTTTTTTTCTTTTCTATTCCTTTCTTTTTTTGTTGTAAAGACTATCCTTTCTTTTTGCCATGAATTGCCTTTGTTTCTTTGTCAAAGATCAGTTAACTACATTTGTATGTTTGCTTTTGTTTTGTTTGGTTTTGGGGTGTTCTGTTCTATTCCAATAATCTATATGTTAATCTTCAAAAGTTTCATGCTGTCTTAATTACTGTGGCTTTATAGTAAGTCCTAAGTCAGGCATCCTGAGTCCTCCAACATTTTCTACTGCTTCAATATTGTGGTAGCTATTATGGGTCTTTTGGCTTTCCATGTTAACCTTAGAAACAGTTTATTAATATTCATAAATGGCTTGCAGAGATTTTACTGGCACTGCATTGATTCTACAGATATAGTTGGGAATAATTGACATCCTAAAAATATTGAGTCTTCAGTTCAGAACATGGAATATCTCTCTTTGGTTTGATCATCTTTGATTTCTTTCTCCCCCAAGTTTTGTAGTTTTCCATATATAAGTCCTTACTTATTTTATTAGGTTTATTTATACCAAGTATTTCCTTTTTAGTAAATGGTAATTGTGATTTTCTTTTCAAATTCTAATTTCTCATGGTTGATGTATAAGAAAGCAATTGATTTTTGTATATTTTTTTGTCTCCTGTGAACTTGCTATAATTATTTATTATTTCCAGAAGGTTTTTGTTGCCTCTTTGGGATTTTCTACATAGACAATGCCTTTTACTTCAGATTGTTGCCTTATTGCACTAGCTGAGACTCCAAGCACAATGTAAGAGGAGTTATGAGATGATCCTTGCCTTTCTTCCCAATCATAGAGGGAAAACATTCAGTTTCTCACAATTCCATCTCTTTTTATTACATTGTACCCTGATTTTCCAGTTCTTTGTTTCTTTCATCCCAATTTTCCATCTCATCCTAGTCCTGTTGTTATAGTGGAATCAAAGATGCTTTCATTTAAATCATGATTCGAATCTTGGTCAAGTTAATTAAACTCCTTTGTATTTAGTTTTCTTATTCTAAATTAGGGAAATATTGCCTATCCCAAGTGCTGTTATGATGACTACTTGGGAAAATACTTGCAAAAAACTTTTCTTTTCTCACTTAATGCATGAATACCTAACTTTGATATAGGCCCCATGCTAAATTTTTGGGATTTGAATGTGAACAAGACTCAGCTCTTAGAAAAATTAGTTGACAAAAAAACTCAAGGTCACAATGTATTTTAATAATCATATGTGTTACGAAACCTGTCAGTTCACACAGTTGATTTTCAGTACCTAGAAACTACCATTTTATCATTTTCCTTTTTCAAGTTTATTCACTCTTCCTGAACTGTCAAAAGAGCTAATGACATTCATTATCTCTTTTCTTGTATATCTTCTTTATTTCCACCCCATATGATCAGTACAAACAATTCTCCATTTGATAATCTCTCTAGTTTCTGCACTCTTCTCACTTCTTTCTTCTCTTTTCAACTACATATCTCACACATTTCTATACTTGGGGTAAACCATAGCAACAGTTTGTGTATGATAACTTGCATATTTTGGTTATAGCTCCCATATCATTCATACAGTATACATGGAGTATTTCAAATATAATATTCCAGAGGGCAGGGGTGTCAATAATTAGATTTTACATAAAGCAAATTAAGCATTTAAAACAAGTTTTCTTGGGGCGCCTGGGTTGCTCAGTCTGTTAAGCGTCTGCCTCCGGCTCAGGGCGTGATCTTGGCGTTCTGGGATCGAGCCCTGCATCAGGCTCCTCCGCTGGGAGCCTGCTTCTTCCTCTCCCACTCCCCCTGCTTGTGTTCCCTCTCTTGCTGGCTGTCTCTCTCTCTCTGTCAAATAAATAAAATCTTAAAAAAAAACACACAAGTTTCTTTTTTTGTGTGATAACGCTTATGCTGATTATTTAGGTGTATAGCACATCTTTTTTTTTTAAAGATTTTATTCATTTATTTGACAGAAAATGAGAGAGCACAAACAGGGGGAGCAGCAGAGGGAGAGGGAGAAGCAGGCTCCCCGCTGAGCGGGGAGCCTGACCTGAGGCTCGATCCCAGGACCCTGGGATCATGACCTGAGCCAAAGGCAGACGCATAACTGACTGAGCCGCCCAGGTGCCCCTACATCACCTCTTTGTAAGTCCAATATTATTTTTAAACTCCATCCTTTACATTTTATAAGGAATAGGAAGATTATATATGTAAGTATATGTAAGTATATAGGGGCATCTGTCTTGATTTTGTGTTTTAAAGAATAAAATAACCAAAACTACATTAGTTTGTAGTAAGAACAGTGAAGACCAGTGTTTGTTATTTAGGCAATGTGTTTAAGACACCCAAGACGTAACTAAATATAACTTCAGATCAGCTTTCAGATTTTCTCTAATTTATGAGATGAGCAGCTGAAACAATTCATTACATTGCCTTTAAAAAATTATTTGGGGGGCAGAAGGGAAGAACCAAATGTGGAGAGGTGGATGTAGCTAACACAAACATATACACAGTGGGGAGAATAGCAAGGTGCCACACTGGGAGCAGTTGTTTGCCATTCTCTACTGCCCTCTACCTGCAGTGACAAATTTAATATTTTGGTTTTAAAACATGAAGTAATTTGTCTTGCTTGTTTCTCCCTACTTTCTTAAAAGTAAGCTAATAAAGCAATAGCGGACAGAGGTGCTGGCTGGGGTTGGCGTGTGCCTGCGTGTGCCCGTGTTTAAAATACATTAAAATAAGTCTGCCTCTGAGATTTTCAGCAGCTACTGCTGACTCTCCAGTCTCTCCAAACTCCTCTCTGCATCAGCACTTTTGTATTTGATTCTAAATATTCTCTGCTAAAGATTGGAAAGCAGTCTTGTAGAGAAGGAATAAAGGCATAATCCTTTGATCACCCTGGCATGCTTGCTGTCCCTTCAAAGAAAAGCAATGTTTCAGCATACACTTGGCTGGTTAATAGAATTTGCTCATCACGTGGTCCTTGTGACTAATGATATCTATGCAAGACGTCGTAGAAAATTTAGGTGATGTCATTTACTAATAAAATACATTTTCTTTGACAGATAAGTTCTTTAGTTTGAGAAAAGAAAGATGAATCTTTATTTTAATGAATCAAGAATATGTTCCTTATAGAAATAGAATTAAGAAAATAACTACCATCTAAGAACCTGTTTAGTTTGATACGCAGTATTGTGAAAGCAGTTGGCTTATCTGTTTTATGAGTAAGGATAAACATTTAATTGGCCTATCCCTGAGTTGAGTCTTCCAGTATCTGAGTTACTCTGTGATGTAACTATTGGAATACAAAGTGTGTAAATATATTAATCAGATATTTAAGTGACTATTAAGAATTTCTGTCTAGAATAACAGATTGTGTGTGCGTGAGCGAGAGAGAGAAAGAGAGAGACAGAATATTCATTAAGTTTCTACTCTATGCCAGTGTCCTTCACAAAGATCAATCCTCAAAACAAAGCTGTTACTATGTATTATTTATCACTGGTTTTCAGATTTGGAAAAAGAGATTCACAGGGCTTAAGTAATTTTCCAAACATATTAAATTGTGGATATTTGAGTTACTGATAGATTCTTTGATTTCAATTCCGTTATTTGCAATATGCAGCTTTAATTAATCCTTTAATGAGAAATAAACAAAGATTAATTAATTTAACAGATTACTTTTATCCTGTCCAACGAAAGGACATTTCCAATAGATACTTAATTTATTTTAAATTAGGTTATCTGTATGTATAATTCATGTGCCCACTTTCCTTTTTGCTTTCATACATGAAGGCATGCTTATATACATAGATATTGCAATATGAGTTCTAAAGCACTGCATCTTCCCATACTTGTGACTCCCCCAACGGGGAGTGAAACAGTAGCTGGTTTACGAATAAAAAAGTAGAGCTTATGGTATTATTTGACACGAATAATGTGTTTTATATTTCATGTTGCTTTACATTAAGTGTAATACATCTATAAACTTACTTTGTGTAAGTAATCTTAATGTTGGCTTGAAAAAGTAATTAGATGACAGGTTATAAGAGTAAAACCTGTAGTTTTAAAATAGGCCAGATTACTTAGCACATGATAGGAAGGAAGAACATTTAGATAATTAAGTGCTACTCATTTTCACTTATAGTTTTTTTTTCTTAATATGCACCAATCTCCAACCATAAAGGTTTATTTTTTAATTCAAAATAAATAACCGTTAATATACCTCAATTTCTCGTATAGTGATCTTGTTCTTTAATTTTTTTTTACTTTTATATATGAAATCTAAAAACTTGGCTAGATGAAAGTATCTTGTAACTGCCAAAATGATGAGGTTTTATGCTATCTTAAAATATTTAGGAAGAGCCATCAGAAGAAAATGCGTTTTTTCCAGATTTTCTCTTTGTTCTTTTTAAATAATATAATCTGTTCCACATAGCCCCTCTAAAACCAGGGAGTAAAGGAAATAATAAGAAAGAGAGCAGTATTCAGACTTGGAGATGGGTAATGTAGTCAAATAAGCTGGCCATTGGTGGGGAGCAACATCTATCCCAAGTACAGCAGGACAAGGGGGCGGGAGGTCTCAAACCATTATGAACAGGGGGAGGTTCAAACACAGGAGAAAGTTATAAGTAAGTGGAGAAGATTATAAATAAAAGCTTTCAACCTTTCAACATGCTTCTAGACTATTCATTATGTAGAAATGATTGCCCTAAAACAGAGTAATACTGATTTTTATTGGAAATTAAAGGATTTGTTCAAATGTGGATCTTTGTGATTTTTGTTTTATACGCCACTGATTGAATTATTGTTTCCATTGTGGAAGGAAAAAGATAATTGATTTTGAAAATTGATAATTCTGTTGTCATTATTAGTTAGGTGTAAAATCCATTCTTTTTTCACATAAGCAATCATTTTGAACCTGGTTTATTCCCAGTTTCAGTCCTAGATACACATGAATCATTGATGAGCTGGGACATGGCAGCCTCCCAGCTCAGCTCTCAAATTTCCACAAGCAAGATGACTTCGTGCTGATGGAGATAAGACCTTGGTTAACAAAGATAATATTTACCATTGACATAGAATTATTTTTATGTAACCCAAACATGTCATTTCTTAGACAACAAGAATATATAGTGAAAATGAGAAGATAAAATTAAAATTCCAAAATATGTCCAAAGAATCATTGAAAGGAACCTAATTTTGGGGAATTTAGAAGTTTAATAACAGTAAAGTTCCTTTTATCTGGACAGATAAATTAACATTTGATTTGAAAATTACAAAATACTCCACTTGTTGCAAGAATTAGAGCCTGTATAGTGTCACAAAATATTTCTTTTTTAAGGAACAAAAACAGAACCTAGAGGAGGAAAATGGTGTATAAGTATAGTATTAGGAAATGCTAACCACTTTTAAAATCCTGTCTTTCAGGAAAGAACGGTGACCATTAGAAGACAAACGGTAGGAGGATTTGGATTAAGCATAAAGGTAGCCTGTCTTTCCAGTCTATCCTTAAAGGCCATGTCATAATGCCTGCATTTTTGTGTATTTTGATTTTTTTTTGGTGATTAATAATTAGACAAGAATGACTATAGCAAACTGTTCAATATTTGGAATGAAATGTAAATTAGGTAGGTTCTCACAAAATCTTGGTCAACTTTTGATTTAGAAATACCCCTAGAAAAGGTAGTTGGGAATTTTACCTGGTATTGAATATAGATCATTTGCTTTCTCTATCGGTGTCATCTAACATGTCAGGTATGGTGTTGTATGCATATCATCCTCTAACCAGCCAGAGTTGGAGCTACTGCCCCTTCAGTGAATGGAGCAAGAACAAGTTTTACAGTAATAATAATTAAGTATTAGCTGGATTTTATTCATCTTTTTCTTTTGCTTAGTTTTCCTTTTTTCAAGAAACCAGCAAATGTTCATGTCACAGTACCAAGCGTACAGGATAGACAGAATTTTAACATCTGATTTATTTTAAAAATGACCATACCTGTTCACTTCCATTTATTATTAAATTTTAAAGGCCCTTTTTTTCCTGTATATGGTTGACTAATAAAGATGTACCACACCTGCAATTTGTCATCACTGAAATAAAACAGAAATTTTAAAAGGATGAGAAATTACATAAATATTATGAAAGTCAACTCAATGTCTTTAAATGCCCTTTAGAAATCTACATCTCTATAGATAAACGAAATTTAACTTTAACTTGATGATTGGTTCAGGTATTTTGCCTATGCAGGGTGAAAACCATACATCTCAGGTATATATTTCATGAAATTTTAACACAGCTCAGTTTCTATATGCTGGGAAAGTGGAACTCTAAATTTGGTGTCTATCAGTTCTAGTGGACATTATGGAAATGACTTAGAAAAATGTACCAGTGTGGAATAGCACTGTGTTGTCTAGTGATAAGAATATTGCTACATAAAATGTTAGTTTTAAAATATGTATTTAACTTTCCTTTATCTATCATCAGCTAAAACCAGAAAGGTTTGCAGAACAACTTATAGGATGTGGAAATGATTTTTGTTTTTGCTGTAATATTTATTGGGATTGTTTGAAGGATTTAATGGTACCTCTAAAGATAATGAAAAGTCCATGAGAGAGAACAAAAGCTAAGTGTGAATAAAATCCAATCGTGAGAGCTGGTTTCATTTGAGATAATAATTTTCACCTATCAGGCTTGACTCTCTTCCTTCTTTCTCTCTTTCTTTCTTTCTTTCTTTCTTTCTTTCTTTCTTTCTTTCTTTCCTAGATTTATTTATTTATTTGAGAGAGAGAGAGAGAGAGAGAGTATTTGTGCTCAAGTGAGGGGGAGGGACACAGGAGAAGGTGACTCCTCACTGATCAGGGAGCCCAATATGGGACTCCATCTACCACCCATCAGGAGATCATGAACTGAGCCAAAACCGAGTCCAACGCTTAACTCACTAAGCCACGAAGCCCCTCTGACTCTATTTCTGATGGTGGATCTACATTAGTTTTGTGCAGGCTGGAAATTTTCTTTTCTATTTTTTCTATTTCCATTTATAATTTAAAGCCAATAATACAATGTAATTTATTTTTACTAAAATGCCACAATTTTAACCTAGACAGTTTTTAAAACATCAAGAATTTTCCCAGATGAATTATTTCCATTTAATATTTTCATTATTCCAATCCAACAAAACTCTTACACCTAAATAAATAATTTCTAAATCAAATGAGTATATAGTTTCCATTCATAATATTGACCACAGAAACTGTATTTGAATTATGATCTGTGCTATATATTAGGAATTCTGACAAAAAGGCAATTATTTATAATTCTTATGACACGCTAACCATAAATACTAAAATTAATATTTTTATTTAGAATATTACCCAATCGTTCTGAAAAGCTTCTTTTAGGGTTTTCCAATTTGTTTTTCTTAATACTTACCTCTGATACTTGCTTTTTTGTTTTTAAGCTATCTTTCAGGGCACCTGGGTGGCTCTGTCAGTTAGGTGTCTGCCTTTGGCTCAGGTCATGATCCCCGAGTCCTGGGATCGAACTCTACTTCCTGCTCAGTGGGGAGTCTGCTTCTCCTTTCCCCTGCTCTTATGCTCTTACTTGTTCACTCTCTCTTTCTTTTTCTCTCTCCCTCTCAAATAAATAAATAAAATCTTAAAAAAATAAACTATCTTTCATTCTGTTAATGTGTGTGTGTGTATATATATATATTTCACGTTATATATATATATATATATATTATATATACAGAATGAACAGTTTAAGAAATCATTTTAGCCTAAATACAGAATTAATATTTTAATGTTGACCATTTGTTTATTTTCTTATGTATTTATTTGTTTATGTACCTATTGCTGGAGCAATTTGAGCCAATAATATAATTATTCACATAAATATATAAACATATATCTTATCATTATTTGCTTCAGTTAAGTAATCACTTCTGGCACACACTGGAGATTTTGCAATGAGAATTATTGACTTAAAACCTGGAATATCTCTACTGGAGATAACAGAAGGAAGGATGCATATTGGACAATTAAAAAGGCATTAACCAATATAGTGAAGACTCCTACAGGTGCTCCTGAATTTCACTGTACTAAGAACACATGGTGGTATTATTTCAATTTTACCTTCTAAAAATTTATTTGTAAAAAACCTGACTAAAGGGTAGCAAAATGTCTTTTTTTTGGTCAGAAAACACTAAAACACTCCAACATGTGCTTTTACAAGTCAAAGCCAATTAGCTATGCCCTGTGCTCCTGACAAATCTTGGCTCATGGGCCTTTCCTGCCACTATCACCATTGTGCATGGTGGCAACTCCTCACTTTTGTCATGTGGTGGTCAGTGCTCACAAGGTGGTGGGCAACATCACAAAAAGGCTTCTTATATAGCATCTTATATAGCATTTATTTTATTTCATTTATTTATTTATTTTTAAAGATTTATTTATTTATTTATTTGACAGAGAGAGAGAGAGAGCCAGCAAACACAAGCAGGGAGAGTGGGAGAGGAAGAAGCAGGCTCCCAGCAGAGGAGCCTGATGTGGGGCTCGATCCCGGAATGCCAGGATCACGCCCTGAGCCAAAGGCAGACACTTAACGACTGCGCCACCCAGGCGCCCCTACATTTATTATTTTAAATCATATCCAGAATTGCTATACCCTCATTGTGGAACACAGTCACCCAAAAAGAGCTTTGGCATCAATTACATTAAGATTTAATGTAGAAATCAGATATATCTCCAGAGACAAATTTATTTTTTAGATTCCTAAAATCCCATTTTTTCGTAACAAGAGTGTATGTGTTTATTTATTTATTTATTTATTTATGTATTTATTTATGAGAGAGAGCACATGCACACGTGTGAGCACAAGTGGGGGGGGCAGAGGGAGAGAATCTTGAAGCTGACTCCCCACTGAGTGCAGCCCCACCCCGGCTCCATCTCATGACCCCTAAGATCACGACCTAAGGGCAAACCAAGAATCAGTAGCTTAACCAACTAAGGCACCCAGCACCCCATACAAGAGTGCTTTATCATGGAAAGGTAGAGACCAAAATTACCTATATATCCAGTTAATTCTACATGAGTGCAAAAACCCCCACAATGCGAATTAAGGACCCGTCGGCATACGACAGACTTGTGCATATGTTCCACATGGCGAAGCAGGTGTCCTGACAAGTGGAGCTGCCACACACAAGGCTGACTGTCTTGCTCCATCTTCCCATCCTCTGGTTTAGCTAAACTTTTGTCTTCAGCTTCTAAAATTGAAAGGGATTCTTTTTAACCCCTGGGGAGCGTGCCCATCCCTGGATCCCGGCTAGTTTCTGCTTTGCTGTCCATGTTACAGTTATTCTTTCATTGCAGTTAGCAAATCAAGTAGGAGCAAACGCGTAACTAACCCAGGGTGCAATGAGGTGAAATTTGGAGGCACGACATTCACACCTTTATACCTGGCTGAGCCCTCTGTCATCTTTAAATGGCATTTCATCCACAAGCCCCTACTCTAGAACCTCTAAATCGAAATGATCGTCATACTTTCTGATCAGAAACTTAGTCATGAAACACTGGTAGACTTTTATGCACTGTGCTCACTCCTGTGCTGACTTCCAGAAAGCCTTGCTCGTGCAAGCTCTTTTTAGACTTGTGTTGCTTTTTAGAACACTTTCTGCATCTGCAAGAACTTTGGATCTTTCTGATAATTATTTAGGATTCTCCCTGGCTTTTACCATTATTCATTCTTCCTCAATTTAAACATCCCTCAGAAGTCAGTGTGTGTGTTTTTCCTGGTATTAGTTTTTGTTTTTGTTTGTCACTCAATAAAATGTCAAGCTTTTCTTATTTATGTTTAAATTTCCAAAAGATCATTCTCCAAAAACTGAGAAAAAGGATACCTAAACTTTCCACTTATAATCACATTATCTCTGTTTTCAGACTGAAACTGATTCTTTTTGTAAAAATTTCAGAAATTACAGAAGTAAAAACAATGAATCATTGAACTAGTAATTAGTTCAAGTTTATTGTGCACCCGCCAAAAAGACAGTTGGCAGAGCAAGAGCCATCAACCCAAACTATGGAATGAGGCTAAGGGCATATTGTTATAAAGCAACTTGTATAGTGGGAAGGCAGTGACTTTCACTGGGATTGGTTACAATATTACAATTTTCTTAAATGATAGGGAACAGGTTAGTGGTTGCCTCATAGCAACCATGGGAAATAGTTCAAGTTTTACTTGTGATTTCTAGAGGAATAAATATGAGAAACAACTTGGGTCAAGCTAGCCTTTCAAAATAAGCTGAATGAAGCCTTGTTTGTATGACTAAAGTGGTTTTGTCTGCTCAGAGAATTTTCAAGGCTGGTCTCCATTTGTTTTTGATTTTCACACCTTGAAGCTCTCAGATTTATCAGGCTAGCTGGTGTATATTCTTATTGTTCCTACAGGACATTCTGATCTGGGTCCTTTCTAGTTTTTCAGAGTTCCTAAATTCCTATGGCCATTTCTGATCCTTATTCCCAGCTCTTCGGCTCCTGCCCCCTTCCCTCATACCACACCTGCTTTCTGGCCTTCTGGTAGAATCTTTCTTTCAAGTGCTCATCCATTTTGTCTGGGCTATCCTGATCCTTAACCATTTCCAAAAATAACTTAATGGTCTCCCACACCTACATTCCCAATAATCACCAAACTTCTGCAACATAGGACACAATATTCTTGTATTTTTGCCTAATTCTTATAAGCGTCAACATATGGATAATCACCTTAAAGCAAACCACTATCTTTTATTTATCTTCCATATCTTTGAAAATACAATGCTGTTGCAGATTATTAAATCATACCTTTGGCCATTGTCAGTTAACAAATCAGTTTTTAGAGAAAGGGTGTTTTGATTATTATTACTAAAAAGAGTTCTACAGAGTTACTTTCCAATAGACAATGCTATGTCATCGATGTCCTTTAAGGAAATGTTTGCTGTCAAAGGTGATTTTTCTATGAAAGCTTTAACTTTGCAGCAATCAAGAATGAAATTATAATAATTATTAAAATCTTATCATTTATAAACAATAATTGCAAGTATTTATTAACTGTTAAGTACCAGATGCTGAGCTAAGTACTTTATACTCAGTTTCAATTGACCTTAAGTATCCAGCAAAGAAGGTAACTATTACTATCCCTCTATAGACAATGCGGTTAAGTATTAAGAGGTTAAGTAATTTACCCATTGTTGTATCTGGCAGAGCTGGGCCTACCCCTCACGTAAAGCAGATGACATAGCCCTTACTCTTAATAACTATGCTCTGTAGCTGTAGAAACCAGACTAAATTATCTCTAAACTCTCTACTTGGGAACACAAGTAATGCTTCCTCTCTGAATTATTTACATTCTGGTTTATTCAAAATTAAACTAAATTGATCAATATGTCCAGAATCAAGTAAACAATTTAATATCAAGGACTTGGTATTAATTGTATCAAATTTACTAAATAAAAATATATATCTTCATAGCAGCTATAATAAATTTCTGATTTTTAATTTATTAGTGGATGATATAAATACACCCACATTAATATACATTTCTACTCATTCTGTTCTCTGTCCTTTTTACTTGAGTCTGATTCTTCTGTTTCCAATGGGGACAATATGGATACATACCTTTACACCATAGAAAGAGGAGGATACCAGGAAGGTAATAAAGCTTAGGTCCTAGTTATGGGTTAGTCCCCAAGAATCAGTTAAAAACACTAATCAATTCTCATTTTAAAGACCATCTTTTAATTAAATAGTTTATTGAGATATAATTTACATATCATACAACTTAACCACTTAATGTATACCAGTTAGTGGTTTTTATTGCATTCACAGATGTGTGCATTTCATAACATTTTTGTCTCCCCCCATATCCTTGAGCTATCATCCCCTTCTCCCCCCCGTTTCCCTATCTCAGCTCTAAGTATCTTATGCCTCTACTGATGTCTCTACTTTGGACTTTCATATGAAGGCAATTATATAGTATGTGGGAAAGACCATTAATTTGTGCCAAATTCACACTAAGTGATATTAGCAGGTAGGCATGGCATTCAGATAGATAAGGATATTTTGCCATGTTTCTTAAAGATCAAATTCTTTTAGGTGTTTCTCCCATACTTGTTTGTTAGGCTCTTGACCTTAATTATTGTGATGTTATTATTTGTCTACAAATATTTTCCTTGCTCTCTTTTCTACTCCCCAGAGCCAAGAATATGATTGATTGATTAACTGGAATAATGAAAATATTGAATTCAAAATATTTATTTGGCAAGGTTTCCAACACTGTAAGAACATTCTGGGTTTGATTTGATGGAATTTTAGTCATACTGGCAAATTCTTTGTATAGAGTCCTTCTCAAGATGCTTTAGATAGGAATTAATATCCTGGTTCCTATAAAGCCAATTGTAAACTTAATTATGCATTGTACGGTATATATTTTAATAATTTCTGGGATGCACTATAGAATGTTGCTTCACTTTCCCTAGTCTTGATTTTACAGTGGAACAACAGAGCTCAATTAATTCATTTATTCTCTAACCTTGACCACAATCCTTTATCCTGGCTGGTTTAAGAGTAGGTTGAGGAGAAGAGCCCAGTAAAGGAAACTCTGTCTTGACCTCATGCCCTTTATAATACAGTGGGAAAGTAAACATTTGTCAAATTGTGATGTAAATAAATTAAATTGTAGCCTGGATCCCATGTTACAGAAGTGAATTACTTCAAGTAAGGAGACAATAATGAATGGGATCCTTCAGCTGAAATTCTGAATTTGAATGGGAGTTTACCAGGTTAAGAGTAAAAGAAAAAAGCATCTAGGCAGAGGAGATAGTATAGAATGATGTCCTTTGGCTCAGAGTGATGAAGGTCCAGGATGAAGATGTAAGGCAGGCTGAGGCCATAAAACAGGGGCTGTTAAGGATTGGGGGGGTTTATTCTAAGTGCAATAGGAAGCCTGTCACCTGTTTTAAACAGGATGAGTTGCATTATTTGATTCTTGCCTGGAAAACTTACATTTCCCCATTTAGGTCCAGAACTAAATCTTATTAACTTTAATAAAGCTGGACTGCTCTCACAATTCATCCAATAAATTAAGGTGCTGTGATTTTAAGTTCCAATTTTATCTCCTGAGTTTTGTCTAAAAATTTGCTCTCTAATTAATTAATAAAGTAACTTTCTGCAATTAATCTAAGAATTCTTTCAGAACTCCTAATGTCTGATTTAAAAAAAAAACCACAAAACAAAAAACCACCTTTGGACTCAAACCATTCAAATTTCAGGAGAAATTTTACATATAAAAGAAAAAAAAGTTGACAAAATAGGGTTTAGTTTTATCCTGTCATTTATACATAGTTCTAACTCTCTGGTATTGAGGGAGGAATGGGGTTACTGAGTTGGGGCTCAGAAATTGCTATTTCCACACTCTTTTCTCTAGACAGATCCCAGGGAGAGTTTTCCCACTGTCCTACCATGGTACCTGTATTAAAAATCTGAGCACTAAGAAAATCTTTGGATTCAGTAGCTTAAGGACAGGAAAATGTGAAAAGCAAAAACAGTTGAAGGAAAACATTCCGATGACAGCCACAAAGAGAAGAGCGACATAAAAAATATCACTCTCTGCCCCAAAATATCTGAACCATATAATATCTGGATGAGTTTGTTTCTTCTTTTTATTCCACCTAAAACTTCATTGGTGGATGATTCATCTCTGTGAACTTTTTTTTTTTCCTAAGAAATGGAGACGTATTCCTAAAATCCTTTCCAATTTCCATGTATCTCTAGAAACTAACTGTAACCACGGGCATTTAATTTCATTGTACATTCTTAGCTTCTACTTAAAATCATTCTGCAATATGTTTACAAGAATAGGTCTATCAGGTGCCTGGGTGGCTCAGTAGGTTACATGTCTGCCTTTGGCTCAGGTCATGATCCCAAGGTTCTGGACCTGCTTCTTCTCCCTCTGCTCCCCTGCTCCTGCTCTCTCACTCTCTATCTCAAATAAATAAATAAATAAATAAAATCTTTAAAAAAAAAAAAAAGGAATAGGTCTATCTTAGGCCTGGAAAAGCTTTTGACTTCATTTATTCATTCACTCATTCATCATCAAACATTTCAAAGATAAAAAAGAAAGACATTATTCCGTGCACTGGGTTTACATCAATGTAGAAACAAATTACCAAAAAAATTCAGTGCCCTCTTGGAACTTACATTCTAGTTACAGATGGGGGAAGGAGAATGAAAAATAATAATAAATACAAGAAATGAATAAAGATGATAGTAGGTTGAAAGCTGATAAGTATAATGGGAAAGAAAGAATAGAACAGAAAAAGGGGATTGGGAACATGGAATCCTAACTAGTAAATTTTAAGGGTCTTAGAATGGATTAGTCCTAAGCTTATTTCCCACCCTATGCCATGTAATTTTATTCATAAATCTTAATTGATAGACTAATTAGGATAATAGCTACCTTGTATTCAGTGTCTGTCGTGTGCTAAATAAGCACTCATTTCAGCTCTACTCTCAGTCACAAATCACTATCTTTTGATCAGATGGAAGTCATCTTAAACAGAATTTGTGCTTGTTACGGACATACTGACCTAAAGGCAAGGCAGAATTAGGAGCCATGTTGCTTAGGCCAGAGACTTCACAGAGGCAGTGAGGGTGAATGGGTGAATATTTGGTTGGTAGGAAATAGTGAGTAAAGTGAGTTAGCAGTGGGTTTGAATTTCAATCTGAAGAAGACAGTTTTCAATATTTTATCATGTCTCTCCCTTAATATTCTAGAAGTAAAAAGGATTACTTGCCAAAAAAAAGGTTGAAAAACTTTTTTCAAAAACTATTGTCCATCTTATATTTAAGTATATTGGCAATTCAGTGTTAAAAATTGACATTCATGGAAAAAATACAGTTCTAAAATAACTTTTGTTCTTAAATAAAAAAGGTTTAAGAAGTTTATGTGTTCTGAAGATAGAGAAACCCAGTGGAATTTTAGATTGTCTTTTCAACTATCTTATGTTAAAAGTGCTGTAATTTTTTTTATGCATGACATCTTATTTTTTTATTATTAGTTTTTTAAAATAATTTTTAAATGGTTTTATTTATTTGTTTGAGAGAGAGCAAGAGAGGGAGAGAGAGCAAGATCATGAGGGGGGTGGCAGAGGCAAAGGGACAAGCAGACTCCCCGTTGAGCAGATCCCAGGGTCCTGGGATCATGACCTGAGCTAAAGACAGGTGCTTAACCAACTGAGCCACCCAGGTGTCCTGACATTTTATTCTTTAATGCATTTATTTGATTTTTCAACTGTTGGTTTCAAACTTCTCAACTCTATAACATAGAACAGAATTTTTATGCACTTATTTCAGGAATTTATTTTATATCCTTCCATATAAGTTTCACTTACTTATTTTTTATTTTTTCATATCTCATTTGGTCAATTAGATGAAGAATTACAATAGTGTTCTTGTCAGTTTATTTTATTGTGTTAATTGTTTCATATGTACTTTCACTCAAAGAGGAATCTAATATTAATTTAAAAAATGCAGATGATCCCTTTCCCATCACCCTGATTTTTTGTATAATTTTGTGCAAGATCTCTCTACTCAGTTGTCATCCCAAGGTGTCTGTGCTTGGTCACCACCATAGAACAACATAGCTAGTTAATGGAAATACATAATTATTTGATATTTGAACACTAAATAAGAATTTTTACAATGGACAGCATGCTACACATTGAAGAAAATGCCTATTTAAGGCATTTCCAATCTTTATTTGAAAAATGAAAGCTTTTGAAGTCAACCGTTATTAATTACTAGATGTCACAGTGAAATTCTAAATAGGTGGATAAATGTTTTGGGAGAACCTTCTGCTGAGTAGAGAAATTCCACAAGTTTATTTAAATTGTATCTGGTGTCCATTAACATATTATTCATAGCATATATAATTTCCTAATTAAAGGCTGAATTTTTATTTTTTGAAATTAAAAACACGATATATGATTTTCTCTTTGCAGGGGGGAGCAGAACATAATATTCCAGTTGTCATTTCAAAGATCTCCAAGGAGCAAAGAGGTAAAGTGTTTAGAGAATTGCATAGTAACTGCTCCTTTGTAAGCCATCCTTACTGAAGAATAAGTCATATTAAAGAACCATAAATTAGTATGTGATTGACTAGCTCCAGATTCCCCGTGACCAGAGAGTAAGTGGCCAAGTCTGATTCCTGACTCTATCACTTTTTTACTCCAGGGGAGGGTTTCTCTCACAGGAAAGAAAGGATAAAAGGAGACCATGTGACTGTGTATAAATTAGGGACTGCACAGCTTTTCAATTGTTTCATTAAACAAACTTATAGACAAATTAAATAACAAGTCCCATCAAATAAGGCAATTCCTGATACACATATTCTTTCAGTTCTCATATGCAGTTTAACTCAGCTTGTCATGAAATTTCATCTAGAAAAACACCGAAGATGTAAAGCAACTGTTTCAATGACTGAAACCAGTAAGATAATCTAATGTTCAAAAAGAAGCTCAGAGCTGATCCCATAGCTGATGGATTGAATGTCTAGATAGAAATTTTTTCATAGATACCTTAATATTATAAGTACATGAGAAAATTTTGTCATTCATCCAGAAAAGTGACCAGTTTTGGGCAACTATAGGATCTGAAATGATAGGATTAAATGGAAATATGTGTTCCACTGTTTGGGCAAAATCATACAACTGCTTTTGCATTCCTATTACTTGTGGATCTTTTAAGATGCTATGTGTATAAAACGTTTAATGTTTCCTTGTATCAGTTTTGATTTTACTTAATTATAAAACTCTTTCATTTGTATGAAGAAAATAGTTGATGCATGATTGGTGCCCTTCTTCCTTCACAGCTGAACTTTCAGGACTGCTCTTTATCGGAGATGCAATTCTACAGGTACACATTTTACCCTTATTTTGTACGTGCAACCAAAACATAAATTCAATTCACAGGACGCCAGGTGAAACCATAATTTTCTTGTCATTGCAGATAAATGGAATTAATGTGAGAAAATGCAGACATGAAGAAGTGGTGAGTTTTCTTTACTTTTTCTTAATATCGTAATTTTCCCCATGTGCAAATAAGGATCTAATGCATTGCTCAACACTGTTCAATTTATTCATTAGGTAGATGTGACATTGGTCCAGTGTGCTAATCAGATTTTCATATGATCTCTTAATTGGTGTGTGTGTGTGTGTGTTTCATACTATAAACAGGTCTGTGAATACTACCCAGGATGAAACGTAATTCAAAGAAATATTTCAAGCATTGCTTGTTATGTTTTTTTTCCCCAGTTTTTCCATTAATCCCTGCCATCAGTGTCCATTAAGTATTTCTCTAGGTGAAATACATCTCTAACTCTTTGAAAATGTTTAAAAGCTTATAACAATAAAATTTATGTCTGTAAAATCTTACACAGTAGCAGAGTCCATTGGAAGAGCATGTAAAGATTGTATGTGAGAGAGAGACAGACAGAAATAGGAGAGACAGAGAGAGAGAAAGAGAAAGAGACAAAGTTTAGAGGAGTTTAACCTCAAGGCATACTGAATTAGCACTAGGCAGAATAGTCATTAATTTGTATTTGTGTGTGTTGTTGTGTTCTGTGTTTTATGTATGTATGTATGTATGTATGTTTGGTTGTTGGTAAATATGCAGATCTGAAGCCCCAGTCTCAGATGTTCTAATTCAGTCAGTTTAGGTGGGCCCGGGAATTTGGATTTTTAGCAATCAGCCCAAGTGGTTCCATTGTAGGTGGCCTATGAACCACACTTTGGGAGAAGCTGTAAGTTTGAAGGGTTTCTGTCGGGGATGGTGAGAAGACATAAAACATGATGCAAAAAGAATAAGACAGTGTTAGGCATTTGGGAAACATTTGTCATGGCTGATTAAATAAGATTCATAGAGCCTTCACTGAATTTCTGTAGCAGCTCACATGGGAACGGATAGAGGGGAAATTGTGTTTAAAAGTTTATGCTCAAGTGTTGTGTTCGATTACATTGCTCCTCAGTTAAAGGCTGTTTACAGAAAACTGTTCTGATGCATTTGTGTATTTCAAACCTCAACAAGGCACCTCGAGTGTTTTTGAGAAACCACAGTTCCCCAAGCAGTGATGCAGGATGGTTCTCAGTTGTGCATGCTTGGAATAACTCAACCAGTTTGTATTCATCACTTGTCTTGGTCTTCTCCGAAATCGTACTGGGGTCACCGTATCGCCACTCTGCGGTGAACAACCTGTAAAATATGTGTTGCAAGTCTCAAATTTCCTACAAATATGTTCAGAAAAAGCAGTGTTTTAGAACAGGTTTTAGACAAATGGGAGAACAGCCCAGAGCACTCTGTTCTGCCGATACAGAGCAAATGTTAAATATAGCCATGTAAGCAAAGAAATTTTAACTTTAGTCTTCTCTCAAAAATACAAATTGATTTTAAACTCATTATACAGGGAGCAAAACCAAGTGCATTCTCTTTTAAAACCACATGCTGTTAGATGGAGTTGTGTTTGCAATTTGCTCTTCTAAGACAGGCAGCATGCTCACACAAGCTGTGCTGCAGCTTTGATTAGACAGATTAGTGTGGCATGAAAGATTAGAATGTGCTAATAATGCCACTTCCTAATACTGTTCATTCTGTTTCAAAGAAAAGGAATTTAGGATTGTATTGCAAATTATGTGTGGCTCTTCACAATACACTTATTTTTTTGAGAGGCTTAACCTTATCAGCTTTGAAATATAGGCACTAATATTCTTAAGTCCCATTCTTTCACTTTCCAACAGTGATTAGATGCTTTTGTCTTCGCTGCTAATTACCTAAGCAAATAGACTGACTTATACCTCGGTGGGGCCGAGGTATTAATTAAATGTTTAAGAATGGACTTAAATGGGCAGAAAAAGGTACAAGCTCAGAGACTGTAGATGGTTTTAAAATAGCATGCTGATGTACCACTTTCCATATTCCAAATCAGTGATTCACATATAGTTCCAAACTCAGAACCAAATTGAGTAGGTGTGACAGTATGTTGTGGGTCCATATAACTTTCCTTTTATTCATCTACATTACTTTGACATTGCTAGAAATTTTGCATTTGGTCCCTGATTAGCTTCAGTCTTAGGATGCCTTCAACAATATAGTTGTAACTTCTGTGCTGGTGTTCCAAGTTTTAATCTATGTAGAAGAGGAATCCCATGGTGTCTGCGATGGGCACCCAATAAGGCTGTTAAGGAATTATTTATTTATTTACAAATGCCTCCCATTTGTGTCTGTTTGTTTCTCATGTTACTAGCATGGACATAAAATAAGTCAATTCTGGGCTGCACCCACACCATGCAAGACATGAAGAAGACTGCTAAAGGAGAGAAGCTTCCAAAGTTTCTTCATTAAGAAAGACTAGCACAAGTGCCATATGTTACTTGGCATGTAACATGGTGGGAAGGTAGCAGGGTACCCAGTTTAGAGGGCTTTCACACTCACAAACAATTGTCCACAAGTCATAGCTGGACCACTTATTAACATTGCAACTTCAGGCAAATGTCCCTCTCTTATTCATCTGTAAAAACAAACTAATAATTACCTTTATAAAGATTGAATGGGAGTAATGTATATGAAATTCCTAGCACAGAGCTGGCAATTAAGAAAAATTAGTTATTATCTTATGCCATCAAATAATATGGCTTCACATGTTGGCACTCTTCTCCCTATTTGCTCCCAGTGGTTACTGCTTCCCACACAGAGAGAGTCCTAATGCATGCTGGTCTGTATCCCAAGCTCCTTCCACCACACCCAGTCAGAAATTGAAGTGGGCATCCATGCCTAGTGGGACAGAGCTGTTTGAAAATGAGGGTTCCTTGTTCATCATAGCAGGTGTCTCTTCTTATTTTTGATATGGATGTGTTTTGTAGCCCATAAGTTATATTCCCAAGATACAAAAAAGTCCCTAATGTACCCACTTTTTTTTCAAGGAAATCCAGATCTATTGTCAGTATTGATGTTAAAATTGATTCTATTTTTTTTTTTACCTTACCATTGAACCTTAGACAGATTAAGTTTATTGTTATCTATCTATCTCTCTATCTATCTGTCTATATTTTATTACCAGGTGAACCAATCACATATCAAACTCTGAGTACCATCTATATGAAATACACTGAGATGGAGTCCTTTGTGTGACAAGAAAGAATACACAAATAACTTTGTCTCTAACTTTGTTGCTATGTGGACATCATTTCTGTAGAGTTTAATAATTAAGAGAGTGTACAAAAAATTATTAGGAAAAGGCATGTTGACTTATGGTCTTCAAAATATAACAGTGTTGATCTATTCATGCTCACTAGAAATAAAAGGAAATAAGATCTAGCTATAGCAGAAAAAAATGCATCATGAGTCTACAGTCAAGATAGTTGAAAATGAGAATCTATCAGTATAATTGAAATTTCCATCTAATAAGACTTTCAAAATAGGATAACTCATCATTAGGCAAAGAAGAATGGATGGATAGGGGATTCCAGTGGTTTCCTTCAAAAATATTTCCGGTTTCATGTTTGAGATTTATGGGTTCTAAAAAAGAGGTTCATTTGCCTTTTGTTTTATGGTTTCACAGATAGAAAACATTAGATAATTAGAAATGCAAATAACTATGTAGTTGAATTTTTATTTTTAAACCAATCTCTAAAAAACTATAATTCTTACAAGAGCAGAACGAGTATGTAAAATTATGTAAGTTAAAATGACATATGCATGCAATAAAAACAAAATTTGAGAAAACTAATATAAAATGTTGTTTAATAGCATTTTAATTATTATGATATGCTTAACTTAATTCAAAATTTCCATTGATATAAAAAGAGTATGTTCTTTTTTGACATACGTTAATTAGAAAATAACTTTAAAAGGGTTATATCCTATCATCTGAAAATAAAACATTAATTTATATATTAGAAGAGTTTAGGAGGTTTTATGAGTTACCAAGGAACATATTTAGGATGCGATTTGGGAACACACATCATTTTACATCTTGGCAAAAAATTAAAATGTCACAGAGTTACAAATTATGTTTTACCTAACTGCTAATAATTCTTAATTTGTTCGTAGCTTGGAAATAGGTTTTGAGGTCTAGCGGATTAATACTTTCCTTAAGAATTCTAACCACAGTGGACTCTTTTTCTTTAAATTAACTACCACCAAAGAAAGCCATATATGAAATAATTATACTTTTAATATTTGCCACTGATTTTAGAAATGTTTAATGTAAGGACAAAAATGTGTAAAATATTATTTATGCTTTGTCTGATTTTGGAAAAAAATAAAATTATCCAGAATGAGTCTTATTATATACTTAAATTTTTATTAATACTATTAGGAGTTCTTTCTCTGCTAAACCCATAGGTCTGTCCCCTCATGAGGTATGAATATAGATAGCACAGGCTATCTATATTAATTAAATGCATGCTTTTCACTCTTGGCTACTGATTCTCATCAAATCCTTATTTACTGTCTAACATAGCTCAAAGATCCAATTTTGTAGCTCCCTTAATAATGAGACAAAGCCAGGCCTGATAAAGAAATTACTTAGTGGGGTCCCAGCCCATTTTTATCTGGAGGGATGGACATGGAGAATGTGTAGCAGCAGGCACAAGGAGACCGTGTTGTACTAGGGGACAAAGTGACTTGAGGTAGAAATGAACGTTTGATATTCCCTCTTCACCTCCTGCAAAGACTCCTTGCAGTCACTCCCACTCTCCAGGTTAGAATGACAAGGGTAGGTGTGTGTTATATAGATTATACAACTTTTCACAAAACTGACATTTTCTTTTCTTTTTTTAAAAAAAATATTTTATTTTTTTATATGCCAGAAAGAGAGAGAGAGAATGCGCAAGAAGGGGGAACAGCAGAGGGAGAAGCAGGCTCCCCACTGAGCAAGATGCCCAATGTGGGACTCGATCCCAGAACCCTGGGATCATGACCTGAGCCGAAGGCAGCCATTTAACTGACTGAGCCACCCAGGTGGCCCTGACATTTTATTTTTAAAATCATTAAACTGAAAGGCAAGGAGAAGAAAGTGTATGAGAATGGAAGTTTGAAGATCTAAGTTAAAAATTGTGTTACAGGGGTGCCTGGGTGGCTCAGTTGGTTAGACATCTGCTTTTGGCTCAGGTGACGATCTCGGGATCCTGGGATCAAAACCCTGTTGGGCTCCCTGCTCAGTGGGGAGTCTGCTTCTCCCTCTCCCTCTGCCCTGCCTCCGCCCCACTCCTGCTTGCTCTCTTTCTCACTTAAATAAATAAATAAAATCTTTCAAAGATTGCATTATAGACATTTTTCTCATTTTTGTTGTTTAAAAGGTGGAGTTTGAATGGTGGACTACTTGAAATACATCAGTCTTAATATCTTTTTCAGCTAAAATATTCAATTATTTTATTTTAAAAGAACATACACTTTGTTAAAACTGTAGAACTGACTATACAATGCAAATAGTGAACTCTAGTGGGCCCTAGTTAATAATAATGTATTGAGAGTGCCTGGGTGGCTCAGCTGTTAAGTATCTGCCTTTGGCTCAGGTCGTGATCCCAGGGTCTTGGGATCAAGCCCTGCATTGGGCTCCCTGCTTGGTGGGAAGCCTGCTTTTCCCTCTCCCACTCTCCTTGTTTGCGTTCCCTCTCTCACTTTCTCTTTCTGTCAAATAGATAAATAAATAATCTTAAAAATAATAATAATGTATTGATATGGGCTTATCAGCTATAACAAATTAATATACTGGTGCAAGATCTTAATAATAAAGGACACTCCGTAAAAGAAGATGGGGAGGGAAATTTCTGCATAATTTTTCTGTAAAATTTAAAGCATTCTAAAAAGTAAAGTCCATTAAAATTGAATAAAAAGAAAAAAAAAACACCTTCCCATGTTCTCTTTCATGAGTGAGTGGATATACGCCAAAATCATGGCATTTTAAGTCAGGTGTATAGAAAACTCATGTAAATTGAGAAGTGATACTGAGAGCTGTCATAATTAATCAGATTAGTTTTTCTTCTTTCGGGCACCCACAACTCCTATGGATTCAGTCTGTGTCCTAGGAGACAGCTCATTAGGGAAAAAAAAACCCTGAAGAAAAATGTTTTGGAGAGAATGACTTTAAAATATCAGACTGCAAGGAATGATGCCCTGCTGCCTCTAAGAAAATGTCTCTCAGAACACTTACTACCACTATGTGATGAAGGAAGTGGTACCTGAAGCAGCCACTGTGTCCAGCAAATGCAGTAATTCTTGTCAGCATCTGGCATAACTAAGAGAATTTAACAGAGGTGACCAGAGAAGAAAAGAGAAAGAACGATGGAGCACTGGATAAATAAATGGAAAGACTAATTGGTAAGCACATGGACACACTCAGAATCAACAGGGGATAGATGATTCTGCAATTTAATAGGGGGGGTTAAAAAAATAAATGATACAAGGGTTATGCATTCATCTATCACTCTCAAAGTAGGTAGTTCTTCCCAAGAGGCTTCTAGAGTTCTGTGTTCTGAAGTCGTTCTGAGACATCTCAGGATGCTACAAGCTACTACTGAAGTACTCAGGGCAATACATATGATTCTCCGGGTCAGAGATCTGGGAATCAGAAACGGAAAAACCCAAGATCTAGTTAAAGATCCAAATACCTGTGGTCACCTGGTTAGGGAATGGCTCTTTGGGTAATTTTAAGGCAGAAAGATATCCTATTATAAATGTGTTTAGTTTTAAGAAGGTCTGGAGCCTAAAACGGCTGCTATGGAATCATGCTGTAGAAAGCATCATGACTTTACTCAATGGTCCCATTATTGTGTATATAAACAAACTCCTAAAAAACGTCCTCCAGTTCCTAGTTTGAGATATCAAAAGAGCATAGAAAAAAGTACATTTGACCCTTTTGGGATTATTTATCAAAAGACAAATCTGCTTTGGTCCGAATGGCTATGTCTCCCCAGATTTCATATGTTGACATTCTAATGCCAGTGTGATAGCATTGGGGGGGTATTAGGTCATAAGTGTGGAGCCCTCATGAATGGGATTAGTGACCTTATAAAAGAGGCCCTAAAGAGCTACCTACCCACCTCCCTCACATGAAAATTAAGAAGTCTACACCCCTGGAAAGGGCCCTTGCCTGACCATGTTGGCACACAGATGTTGGTCTTCCAGCCTCCAGACTGTAAGAAGTAAGTTTCTTGTGTTTGGAAGCTACCCAGTCTACGGTGTTTTGTTGTAGCAGCTGGAACTTACACCTTCCTCCATGGTGTATGTTCAATCTTTAGCAAGTCAATGCAGACATCTGGAGTTAAAGGAGATGCTTTTAATTTTGTTCCCTTCCTGAAACTCTGTTTTATGACAATAAACAGAGGCATTGGTAAATTTTTTGAAAATGGAGAGCAGATTTTCATGTCAGTGGAACTCTCCTGGAGGTCTGAGAAAGCTGAAGTGAAAGCCGATGTCTAGCAAACATTCACATCACAAAAGTCATATAGGAATCAAAGTGGACAGGGGTGTTCTAGCCAAGAACAGGAGTTGAATATTTGGCTCCAGGCCCAGCAGAGGGCATAGGGGAAGTTCTGTGATGCAATAAAGTGAGATAGATATTCTGAACAGCAAGTTTCTCTGCCTTTTCCCTTCTTTTAACTCTCAGAACACAGGCATCTAGGTGTTTTTTGGTTTTTGGTTTTATTTTGTTTTTGTTCTTTTTTTGTTTTGTTTTGTTTTTTACCACTAAGAGGGGAGGTAAAATTTATAGTGAAATTTGATCTAAAAAGAATAACCCACAAATAATACATTTGGGCTCTTCCACTGCAGACTGAGTTTCCACCAGTAACTCCACAGTAGAGCCCAGTAGTGGATAAACCATGCATCCTCTACCCAAAGCTGTCAATTTGCTTTTCAGTCTCTCATTCTTAAATATTGACCGATACCAAAGGATCACCAATATTTGAAGGAAATTGTCCACATCAAGACAACAGCCAAAGCAGACAGAGAAAAATAATTGAAGGAAACAGACAACACAATAGTTAAGGAAAAGAAGCAGGAGTCAATACTATGATGTTTTCAGAGAGGTGGCAGAGACTTATTATACACATTTTTTAAAAAGCCATCATTATATATAAAAGGAACAAGTGGAGAAAAAAAGAAGATATTAAAACTTTGATACCAATATTGAAAAAAAACATAGAATGTAGAGGAATTACAAAATAAAGTTGAGAAACTGGTCAAAATGGAATAAAATAACAAATAAGCAGGCAATAAGACAGAAAAGAATATTAGAGATATTCCATTCGGGAATTCTAACAATAGAATTTTCAGAAAGAAAATCATGGAATAAAGGGATTGATTATTATCTAAGGAATGTCACAAGAAAAGTATCTAGATTTAATGTATATGCTTTCAAATATAAATGAAATGCCAAGCAAAAAAGAAAAAAAAAAGAAAAAGAAAGCATGTCTAAGTATCTGTGCTTCCTATGAAGTGGCATAATACTATTTTTAGTTTGCATTTCCCTAGTGACTAAAGATATCGAACATCTTTTTACGTGCTTATGATATTCCTTTATATTATTGATTAATTGGGTTACTTGACTTATTTATTTCAAAGAGTTTATTTATTTTATACATTCTGGCTGCAAGTAAAATATATAATTTGCAAATATTATTCCCAGTCTTGGCTTGTCTCTTCAGTTTCTTAATTATATCTTTTGAAGCTCAAAGTTTTTGATTTTCATGAAGTTCAGCTTATGGATATTTTAACTTTATCACTTGATCACAGCTTTTGCTGACTTATCTAGTAATTCTAAGGATGTGAAGATTTATTGCTTTGTTTTCTTCTGAGGGTTTTATAATCTTAACTGTTACACTTAAGTCTATGATCAATTTTAGTTAATTTTTGTGTATGGTGCGAGAGAACCATAATGTGGGTATTCAGCTGGTCCAGCATCATTTGCTTTGGCACTTTTGTTACAATGAATCATGCTGCATTTATTTCTAGATACTTAATTGTGCTCCATTAATCTGTGTATGCTTATTCCAATATCACACCATTGATTATTGTAACTTTGCAGTAAGGTTTGCAATTGAAAAATTTAAACTTTATTTTTTTCATATTTGATTTTTATTATTTTTATTTTTTATTTATTCATATTTCATTTTTTAAAAAACTGTTTATGTTAGAACAGTTTTAGATTGACAGAAAATTGTAAAGATAGTATTGAGTGTTGTAATATACTCTACACCCAGTTTTCCTTATTGTTAATATCTTGGATTATTATACATTTCTGATGATTAATAAAACCAATATTGATGCATTGTTATTAATGAAAGTCTGAATAACACTCTATTCAGATTTCCTTAGTTTTTACCTAATAGCTTTTTTCCTGTTCCCAGATCCCTTCCAGAACACACACTGCATTTAGTAGTATGTCTTCTTAGGCTTCCCTTGGCTCTAATATTTTCCAGGGTTCCTTTTTTTGATAACCTTACCAGGTTACCATTACACTGGTTTATGTGTGTTGGGTAGGAAGACCAGAGAGGCAAAGTGCATTCTTGTCATATCATGTAAAGTGTACATACCATCAACATGACTTTATTAGCACTAATATTAACTTTGATCACCTGGCTAAGACAGAGTTTGTCAAGTTTCTCCACCATAAAGTGACTTTTTTTCCTTTCTTTCCATGCTGTGTTCTTTGGAAGAAGCACACCATACAGAGCCCACACTTAAACAATGCAGAATATGCTTCACCTCCACAACAGTGGGTTGTCTACTTACATTCTTTGAAATTCTGCTACATTGGAGATTTGTCTATACACCTTAGTTTGTTTATTCAATCATATTGATAGATCAGTAGACATGTGGGTATTTATTTGTACTTTGGATTAGAAGCCAATGCTGCTTTCTTTTCTTTCTTTCTTTCTTTCTTTTCTTTTTCTTTCTTTCTTTCTTTCTTTCTTTCTTTCTTTCTTTCTTTCTTTCTTTTTTCTTTCTTTCTTTTTCTTTCTTTTTCTTTCTTTCTTTCTCTTTCTTTCTTTCTCTTTCTTTCTTTCTTTCATTCGTTCGTTCCTTCTTTCTTTCTTTCTTTCTCTCAAGGGGTTCTAGCATAGGCCCTTGGGAGCTCTTTCAGTTGGTTTCAGTGTGGCTTTGAAATACTCCCTCAGACTTTTTTTTTTTTTTTTAGCATTTTTTCTTTTTTGGCACTAAAATATGTTTCAGGATCATCTTGTAAATGTCCTGCCAATCCAAGAATCAGCCATTTCTCCTAGAGGTCCTGCTTCCCTTTATTAGAGAGTGTATTAGAAACCAAAATCTGAGTCCTAGGTGTGCTCATTGCTGCTGGAGAAGTACCTTCAATATACTCTCAGCTGATGGAAAAAGGAAATATATGTGTATGTACAGACTTGTTCATATGCACAAATGCATTCATACACATTTCTCTGTATAACCATATGTATCTGTATTAAGCTGAATGTGAGTTGATATGGCTGCCTCCAACCTAATCCATTATCATGCAGATCATTCTAGCCTCCTCTCTTGCTTATCTGTAACCTTCCACTTCAACAGGTGGCTACATCATCTGCCATACATTTGGTTAAGTGTTCAAATCCAGTACACATGTATGGCAGTATAAGAATTGTTAAGCCACTGTAGAGTTTATGTACAGGTTTTTTTGTTTGTTTTGCCTTTAGTCTTACAGATTTTATTCATTTCCAAAGTTACAGAACTCAGTACCACTACCCCAACCTCTTCAGTGAGGTTGTTTCAAACATCCATAATACAATGAGACTTTCTTGTCACATTCTGTATTACATCATAATATCCCCCAATCTCCTAAATGATTTTTTTTAAAGATTTGTACACATTAAGGTTCTCTCATTTTTGGGCTGTAAATTCTATGGGTTTTGACAAGTGCAGAGTGTCATGTATCACCGTTATGATACCATATAGAATAGTTTCACTTTCCAACAAAATCCTTTTCAGCTATTCCTTTCCTACTCCTGCCCATGCCAGAATTATCTGGAAATGACCATTTTACTGTCTGTATAGTTTTGACTTTACCAGAAAGTTATATAATCGGAATCCTAGATAATATACACTTTTCAGATTGTTTTGTTTCATTGAGCAATGTGCATTTACGAATAACCCATGTCTTTTCATAGCTTGATAGTTCATTCCTTTTTGAGCACTGAATAATATTCCATTGTTCATACAATGGAATAATAAACAATTGCACTACAGTTTGCTTATCCATCCACCTACTGAAGAACATTGTGCCTGTTTCCAGTTCTTGGTGATTATGAATAAAGCTGTTATAAATATTTGCATGCAGGTTTTTGGGTGGACATAAATTTTCAAATTAATTTATAATAATCTAAGACTAAAATTGCTGATTACATAGTAAAACCATACTTTGTTTCTAAAAAACTGCTGAACTTTCTTCCAAAAAGGTTGTGCCATTTTGTACATCCACCAAAATGAAGGAGAATTGCCATTGTTTGATATTCTGACCAGCAACTGGTATTGTCAGGTTTTTGGTTATAAACCATGTTAACAAGTGCATAGTAGTATCTCATTGTTATTTTAATTTACAGTTCCTTAATGACAAATGATGTGGAGCACTTTTTTCACACTTTTTGCCTTATTTGTATTTTCTTTGGTGATATGTCTGTTTGTACAGTTTGCCCACTTTTTAATTGAGTTGGGGGTTTTCTAATTCTTGAGTTAAGTTCTTGGTATATATTGGAGATAGCTATTTGTATATATTGGATACATCACCAAATAGTTTTTTAAATATTTGTTTTAAAAATATTTTCTCCCTGTTTGTGGTTGAGTTGTCTTTTCATTCTCTAAAAAAATGTATATTTTTCAGAAGTTTGTCATTTTAATAAAGTCCAGTGCATCAATTTTTTCTCTCATGAATCATGCTTTTGATGTTGCATTTAAAAACTCATCAACAAACCCAAAATCATTGGGCAATGTCCTTTACTTTCTTCTAAATATTTTATAATATTGAATTTTACATTTAATTATATGATTAATTTTGAATTAATCTTTGTGAAAAGGATAAGACTTTTTCTAAGTTACTATTACTGTTATTTTTTGCATATGGGTTTTGATTGTTCCCGCACATTTGTCAAAAAACTATGAATCTCCATTGTATTGCCTTTACTCCTCTGTTGATCAGTTGATTGTACTTGTGTGAGGCTATTTCTGGTTTTATTATTCTCTTCTGTTAATCAATATGTGTGTTCTTTTGCCAATAGCGTGCTGCCTTGATTATTGCAGCTTTATGGTTTGAGTCTTGAAATCAGGAAGAGCATGTTCACTAACTTTGTTCTTCTTCCTTACTATTTTGTTGGCTCTTCAAAGTCTTGTTTTTCCGTATAAACTTTAGAATTACCTTTATTTTTTAAGCTTTTATTTAAATTCCAGTGAGTTAACATCCAGTGTAATATTAATTTCAAGAGTACAATATGGTGATTCAACAATTCCATACAACACTCAGTGCTCATCACAAGTTCACTCCCTTAATCCCCATCACCTATTTAACCCATTCCCCTACCCCTCTATGCTCTGGTAGCTATCAGTTTGTTCTCTATAGCTAAGAGTCTGTTTCTTGGTTTCTCTCTCTCTTTTTTTCCCTTTTGCTCATTTGCTTTACTTCTTAAATTCCACACATGAGTGAAATCATAAGGTATTTGTCTTTCTCTGACTGACTTATTTTTCTTAGCATAATACTTCTTAGCTCCATCCATGTCATTACAAATGGCAAAATCTCAATATTTTTATGGCTGAGTAATATTCCACTGTGTGTGTGTGTGTGTGTGTGTGTGTGTTTGTGCACGTGTATGTGTGTGTATATGTGTACCACATCTTCTNTTCTTAGCTCCATCCATGTCATTACAAATGGCAAAATCTCAATATTTTTATGGCTGAGTAATATTCCACTGTATGTGTGTGTGTGTGTGTGTGTTTGTGCACGTGTATGTGTGTGTATATGTGTACCACATCTTCTTTATGCATTCATCAGTCGAGGGACACTTGGGCTGTTTCCATAATTTGACTATTGTAGGTAATGCTGCAATAAACATCAGGATGCATGTATACCTGTGAAATAGTATTTTTGTATTCTTTGGGTAAAGACTTAGTGGTAAAATTGCTGGATCATAGGGTAGTTCTATTTTTAATTTTTTGAAAACCTAGCATTGTGGTCAGAAAATGTGCACAGTATGATTTCAGTCTTTTTGTATTTGTTGAGGCTTGTTTTGTGATCTAATATGTGATTTATTCTGGAAAATGTTCCATGCACACTTGAAAAGAGTATGTATTCTGCTATTAGGATGGAATGTTCTAAATATATCTGTTGAGTACTGATATCTATGAAATAGCTTTTAGGATTTTGATGGTGGTTACATTAAATCAATCAGTTTAGGAAAATCAAGGTCTAAACAATATTGAGTCTTATAATCCATAAGCATGAATTATCTTGTCTTTATCTTATACTCAGGGTTTTATAGTTTTGCACATATAAATCCTACACATATGTTGTTAGATTTAACAATGGTTTGACAAAGGTTTGTCAAAGAAATTCACCTTTGTATATTAAATGTCCATTTTCTCCATTGTTTTATTTCTTTATCAGTTTCAGGAGTTGGTTGTTGTTGTTACCGTTGATTTTGATAGATTCTTTGAGATTTTCTACACAGATAATTTCTGTGAATAAAGGTGGCTTTATTTCCTTCCTTCAACCCGTGTAACTTTTATTTCTTTTTTGTTATTGTCATATTGCACTAGCCTGGACTTTCAGTATGATTTGGATAGACATTGTGGAGAAAATATATCCTTGTCTTGTTTCTGGTCTCAGTGGGAAGGATTCCAGTTCTTACCATCGAATATGATGTTGGCTGTGAGGTTTTTGTAGATGCTCTTTATCAAGGTGAGGAAGCTTCCTTGTATTCCTGATTTGCTGAGTGTTTTAATCATGGATATAGGTTGGGTCCTTTCAAATGCTTTTTCTGCATTAATGGATATATAATTCTTTAGCCTTTTGAAGTAGTGGGTGACACTGATTGAATTAACAATGTTGAATCATCCTTGCTTACCTGGAATAAACCCAGTTTGGTGTGGTATACAATTCATTGTGTAGATTGTTGGTTTTGATGTGCTAATAATTTTTGGGAGATTGTTGTGTTAATGAGATATATATTGGTCTTAATTTTCTTTATCTATAATTTTTTAAATCATTTTTAATATTAAGATAATGCTAACATCAAAGAATGACTCAGGAAATGTTTCTCCTGCCTCTCTCTATATTCTAGACAAGACTATGGAGGATTGTTATCATTTCTTCATTTAATATTCAACAGGGAAACTGTCAACAGGGAGCTGTTTGGGTTGGGTGCTTTTTTATCTTCTCTTGTCATATTATTAGTATTGGTTCAATTTCTTTTACAGATACAGGCCATTTCAGAATACCTATTTTTCCTTGTGTGTCTTTCAAAGAATTGATCCGTATCTTCCAAGTTATCCAGTTGTGGGCATAGAGTTGTTCAGAGTATTCCATTATTAAACTTTTGTTTTAATGTCCATGAGATTAACAGAAATGAACCCTCTTTCATTTCTGATATTGGTAGTTTCTTACCTTCTCTCTTTATTTCTTGATTAGTCTGGTTAGAGGTTTATCAATATTATTAATCATTGTTCAGATTTATTTAATCATTGTTCATGTTTCAAAGAACTTGTGTTTTGTTTCATTGATTTTTCTCTGTTGCCCTGGTTTTCCATGTTATTGATTTCCTCTGTCATTTTTTTTTTTGTTTGTTTGCTTCAGTTGCTCTACTTTTCGTAGTTTCTTATAGTGGGAGCTTATAGCACTGATTTTAGTCTTCTTTATTAATATATGCATTTAATGGTATAAATTTCTCTTTAAGTATTCCTTTCACTCCATTTCACAAATTTTGAAAAATTGTATTTCATTTTTATTGAGCTTAGAATATTTTTAAATTTCTCTTAAGGCTTTTTCTGTGACTATGTGTTATATAGAAAGGTACTGTTTTATCTTCAAATATTTGGGGCATTTTCCAGCTCTTTTTCTGTTAGTGATTTCCACTTTAAAGTCCTTGTTGCCTGAGGATATGATTTGTATGATTTCTTTTCTTTTAAATTTGTTAGATTTTGTTTTCTGAACTAGAATCTGGTCTTTGTATGAATTTTCCATGAGAATTTGGGAAGAATATGCATTTTACTGTTTTTGGGTGGAGTATTCTGGAAAAGTCTATTGTATGAATTAGAATGATAGTGTTCTTCAACTATACCATTGTGAAATTGCTACCTGCTTGAACTATTAATTCTTGAAAGAGTGCTGTTGAAGTCGACAACCATCATAATGGACATATCTATTTCTCCTTCAATTCTATCAGTACTTACCTCACATATTTTGATATTCTCCTATTAGATTATTTAGTATTACTATATATTCTTAGATTCTACCACTTTATTATTATTAAATCCCCCTCTTTAACCTGGAGAAATCATTTTGGTTCTGAATTTGGCTATGTGTATAATTGATATATCTCCTCCAGCTATCTTTGATTAGTGTTAGCAAGGTAATTTACCTTATACTTACATATATACACTTTACCTTAAACTTTGTCAATGTCTTTATATTAAAATTTCTTGGAGTAGAATTTAGATTTAAAATCTAAATTTAGATTTAGATATAGAATATCCCCTTGACAATCTCTTTTTAAAGATATATTTAGACCATTCAAATATAAGATGATTATTGATAAAACTGAATCAATATCCACTTGTTTATAAATCTATTCTATTTGTTGAGCATTTATTCTGTTTCTGCCCCCTTCCACTCCAATTTTTTTTACTTCCTCCAATATACATTTTTAATTAATCTGCATTAATTAATCCTCAAATAGCCCCATTCTCTTTCATGCATAATTCAGACACTTTATTACAGAATATTCCTAATTCATCCCTCTCATCTCTGCTGTCATTCATATTACTTATCTATACCCTTCAATGATCCCATACATTGTTACCATTTATTTTTCTCATCTTTATCTGAGTTTCTGGCATATTATTTTTCTAATCCCTAAAAAAATTCCCATAACGTTTTTTTTTTCCCAATTCAGAGCTTCATGCAAGGCATCCTCTATTGTGTATATGTTAAAGTTTTTATTTCTAGGTAAAATGTTTCCCTCACTCTCTGGCTTATTTCAGGATTTCTTCTTTGTCTTTGATTTTCTGCAACTTGAGTTACTACAGTAAGTACCCAAGGAAAATAACATAGCCACACAAATAAACAAATGCTCATAGCATCATAATTCATAGTATCCAGAAAGCAGAAACAACACATCAACTGAAGAATGGATGAATAAAATGTGGTATATTCACATAATGTTATTTGACTATAAAGAGGATAAAAATACTGATACAGGTTACAGTAAGAATGAATCTTGAAAATGTACTAACCAAAAGAAACTATTCACAAAGCACCACATATTGTATTACCTCACTTACTTGAGACATCCAGAAAGGCAAATCCATTGAGACAGAAAATAGATTAGTGATTGCCTAGGCCTAGGGAGAGGGGTTGATGAGAAGTGAGTGTTAATGGATACAGGGTTTCTTTTTCAGTTGACAAAAAAATGTTCTAAAATTAGATAGAGGTAACAGTTACACAATTCTATGTATAATCTAAAAACCACTGAGTTGGATACTTTAACGTGAATTTCGTGGTCTATAAGTAATTTATCGATCATGATATTAGACAAAAATGAAAATGCATTTGTAGAATTCATCAAATAAGGTTTAAATGTTATTTTAATTTTTACTCAATGTAACTTAATTTTATATAAATTTCATGGTAAAATAAAAGACAAATACAGAAAACCACATAAAACAAATATATAGCTTAGTAAATTATTATAAAACAAATAAATTTAGATTATTACTTTGCTAGGAAATAGAATTTGTCTACCATCCAGAAGCCCCAGTGTGCACTCCGTCTTAAGCTTAAGATTCCAATAAAACCACTAGCTTAAATTTTATATTGATCCCTTACTTGGGTGATGTTAATTAAATCCCTACACAATATTGTTTAGTTTTGCCTCTTTTCTCAGAACTTTCTATGTAGTTTAAAATTTTAATCTCCAGACTTTCTCTGGAGTCATTATCCGAAATTTTGTTTTATTGTCCATGGATAATGGAATAGATATTTTACACAAGGAATTTATGCCATCTCTCTACCTTATGTTCTGGAAATATATCACAACTGTAGTTATAGTTACATTTTATTTTATTTTATTATTTTTTTAAAGATTCTATTTATTTGTGAGAGAGAAAGAGAGAGAGCATGAGCAGGGCGAGGGGCAGAGGGAGAGGCAGACTCCCTGCAGATCAGGGAGCCTGATAGAGGGCTTGATCCCAGGACCCTGAGACCATGACTAGAGTTAAAGGCAGGTGCTTAACTGATTGAGCCATCCAGATGCCCCCACCCCTTTTTTAAAAGATTTAATTTTTTTATTTGTCAGAGAGAGAGCACAAGCAGGAGGAGCAGCGGGCAGGGCTCTCTGCTGAGCAAGGAGCTGTATACAGGACTCGATCCCAGGACCCTGGCATCATGACCTGAACTGAAGGCAGATGCTTAACCAACTGAGCCACCCAGGCATCCCTAGTTACATTATATTAATAAAAACCTTTTATCTTGAGATAAGTGTGGATTCACATGAGTTAAAATAAGATATAGAGATCCTGTGTACACTTTATTGAGTTTCCTCTAAGGATAACACCTTGTAAAACTTCTTGAAAACATCTTGCAGAGTGCAACATCACAACCAGGATGTTGACCTTGATGTAATCAAGATAGAGAACATCCCCATCAACAAAGGGACCCTCATTTTATCCACTCACAGCTGTTCCTAGTTCCCTCCTGCCCTCACCCTCTGCTGAACACATGGCAACAACTAATCTGCTTTTGATTTTTATAATTTTGCCATTTCAGGAATGTTGCATAAGTGGGATCATAACGTCTAACCTTTTAGAAGTTGTTTTTTTCACCCAGTGGATATCTCTGGAGATTTATCCAGAGCATGAAGACTTATGTTTATATGAAAGCCATGCATGAATGTTTGTAGCAGATGTATTACTAACTGCCCCAAACTGGAAACATCCATATTTCTTGATAGTGAAGGTTAAACTGTAGTACATCCATACTATAGTTTAATATTCGGAAAATGAGTGAACTATTGACATAGGGCTATGTGACGTTAACATCTATTCAGGAGCTCTAGTGGTATTCACATCAGTGTAGTATACATGGGTAGATGTTTGTCATTTCTAGTTAATGAACATTAATGTACAGCTTTTCTTCAGGTTTTTTTTTTGAATATTTAAAAGTAACCAAATATTTAGCACAAGACTTTAGCACTTTATTTTTTAAAGAAAAAATAAGGGAGAAAAATGCTGCAAGTACAATCTTCTGTTAAGGAGAATTAATTGGCAAGACTTCTTACTGGAATTTTGCCGGCATGATTTTTAATGGTTTATAGGGATTTAAAAGGTAAATCCTAGGTAAGTGATTCATGTTACACAAATATTTCTATTATTTGTCATATGATTATTCAATCATCTGAAAATAACTAATAAAACAATGTGAGGAAATTATAATAAAAATAAATTAAGAAGTTTTTCATCTATTGAGGCATTATATATGTATTTTATATATATTTGTAAGCATATCTTACACATATTTATATATTATATATCTGAATGAATATGCATTTTATATATTTAAGTGAATATATATTTTGTATATGTACTTTGTAGATATAAAGCCTATATATTTTATGTATACATATGAATATAAATGTATTTCTATAGAGATATATATTTGTATATATTTATATATGTTATATATATTATATATATTCATATGTGTATTTTATGTATGTGTGTATATATATACATATATACTAGTTTTGCTACAAGTTTATTCTACAATATAATGATGTTATTTTGTCTTTAGTATAAGTCTCATTGCTGAGCCTAAGCCTGAGCCTGGCAAAAATAAAGAGATTTATTATTTTTTCTATTTTACAATTCTGAAATGTTTACTAAGAAGGATAAAAAACAAAATTTCAGACAATCATTATGTTCATTAGGATTTTTTTCAGAGAGATAATGTAGAGATGGGATAAACCATATGTGTGCTTGAAATGTATATTTATTGCCTTTTATTTTTATTGGATATATATTACTGTTTCTTCTCTTTCTCAATTTTAACTACATTCTGTTTATAAATAGATTCTTTAACATGAGAAAGTATTTACAAGATACTATTGTACACCTGAATCTAATACTACACCATATGTTAACTAACTGGAATTTAAATTAAAAAAGATATATATATATATATAGCGCATATAGTTGAAGTTTTAAAAGCAGCTTGCATAAGAATATACATATTGGTCTAAATTAACTTCCAAAATAAAACTATAAAGATTTAAAAGAGATTAACTGAAGTGTTCAGAATTTGGATATGGTATCACAGATACCATATTTATTTTGTACTTTGTGAATTTTCATAATTTCTAAATTTTGAACAAGAACATATAGAAATAATAAAATATTTATTTTACAATGTCAAATTACTTAGGCATTTAATAATAGTATGAACCAAACCATGTATCCGGCAATGCCATTATCTCAGGTAATAGAAATTATTACTATATCATTTCAACATATGAGGAAAGTAAAACTAAAATACATAGGAGTAATTGGCCCAGATTTGAGTCAAAGTTGAATGGCAGCAGAATTAAGTCAAATCCAGTTCACTTCCAAGGTTTATGGCCAATGGGCTACAAAAAAAAAAAACAATTATGCATAAGATTTACTCAGTAAATACATGTTTTAAAAAAATGATGACTATAAATTAGAGAACAAAAAATCTCCCTCCCCTTTCTTTTAGCAAAAGATTCTCTTCAGAATGATTTCAATAGAAAACTGTAAGAGTTTGGACAGTGGTTAGAAAATAATTCTTAACTGTAAATATTCCCTTTACTGGATACTTCATGTTAATGGAGATGGGATTTTAAGTTCCTAGATATTCTTTTTCCAGTGATAAGTTTCTACCATGTGGCCATTATATTCTGTATGAAACCACAATATCACTACAATTTTGAGGTCTAAGTGTTCCATTGTGAATGACAAAGACCTACTTATTTATCTTCTAACTAAAGGAGGTATTTAAGTGTAAGAGATAAAAATTTTATATTGATAAGATATAGATAAGGATTAGGATATTTTGCTTTTAATTATGGAGAGATCTTCCTTTGGCATTCAAAAAGTATAGATTTTAATTCTTCTCAATAATTTTAAATTGCATATCATTGTCTATTAGTATGTACTTATGTCTAGAGAAATTTACACCAGTAAATATTCTGTCAATTCCAACTTCGCACCTCCACCTAGATCAAATGCACATTTTATACTTAACACAGCCAACTAGAAGTCTGAATTAAACAAAATCCAAATGAGAGGGAAGAACTCTACATGTTTTATTGTTTTCCTCATCTCCATAAGTGGCACAATTTAGTTATTAAATCTAAAAGTTAAGACACACAGTTGTGATTCCTTTCTTTTCTATCACACTTTTCAGCTGTGGACTATTCTCAATAAAATATGAATATGTTCACTCCTCTAGTGAGTAATCATTTCCTAGTCTATGATACTGTCATTTTTGCTTGGACTACCACAGCGGTTTCTGACTTCTTTGTGTACCTGCCCGCACCATGACCAACTTACCACCCTTCACAGCAGCCATTATATCACCTATGCTGGAAAACACTCAGTGGTATCCCAGCACATGTAGAATGAGTGGAAACTCTTTATCTGGGCCTAATGACCTACATCCCTGCCTCTCCAAAACTTATCTGGTACCAGTTTTTAGCCCACCATGTGCCAGGCCCCTACATGCCCCTGTACTTTTGTTTCTCCTGCACTAGGCTCACACTCATGTTGGAGACTTTGCCCTTGGCATCTCTGCCTGCAGTTATCTCCTCTGTATCCATGGTAGGTCATTCTTGCCATTCAGAGATCAGACTAAAATTATTTGGATCAGAGTCCTTTCCTGATAAGTGACTCTCATTGATTTTGACTCTCCCATTGCATTTATAGCTATCATTTGCCATTTTGGGTTGCCTAGCATCACACCAACATTCCCTACAGGGGTAATAGCCCAAGACAATTGGGAAATAAAATTGTGGCTAGAATAACAAAAAATTAATAGAGGAAATATATGTTCCTTCACTCTATTCCCTGAAAAGTAGAATGTAAACCAATAGACTGCTTTTGACCAAACTTAACATTCTTATTGAGAAATTTTGACTCTAAAAGCATGTAATAAATCATGACTATGAGACCATGTTTTGTGATTGAAGTATGGTCAAGACTCCAGTACAACAGTGTAAATTTCTTCATGTCAGCCTTGGTAGAAACACCCTAATCAAACCATCATTTTAAAATCACATTTTATGTATACGTGTGGAGACTCTTTGTTCCTTCCTACCTGAACATGTCTCTGTACCCATTGCTTCAATTCTGTGAACTGATAAGCTTCCAATATGCTTATTTTCTGTGTGTTTAAAAATTATCATCTATTATGTACAACAAATGAACGGAATAGATAACAACAAGATACCACTATAAACCTATTAAAACAGCACAATTCAAAAATCAATATGAAATGCTGACGATGATGTGAAGCAACAGGAAGTCTCATTCAGTGCAGATGAAAATGCAAAATGATGAAACCACAATGGAATACAGTTTGACAGTTTGTTACAAAGCTAAATATTATCTTATACAATCCAGCATCCACACTCACAGGTATTTACCCAAGAAAAATGAAAACATGTTCACACGAAAACATATACAGGAATTTTCAGTGAAGGTTTATTCATAATTACTAAAAACTAGAGCCAATCAACATGCCCTTCAATATACGAATGGATAAACAAACTGTAGTACAACCGTGAAATGGAAGACTTTTCAGTGACAAAAAGTAATGATTGTTCTGCTGATGTACAAAGAGTATTTGAAGGAATTCAACACCTTTTTCTGACTAAAAAATAAAAAACAACAACAACAAAAAACACTCAACAAGCTGGGAATAGAGGTACATTACCTCTACATACCAAAGGCTTTATATAAAAAGCCCAGAATTATCACACCTAGTAACAAAAGACCAAAAGACTTAAAGCTTTTCCCTAGGTTGAGGAATAAGATAAGGAAGATTCCACCATTCTACTCAACCTAGTACTGAAAGTCTTATACAGTGCAATTAGGCAAGAAAAAAAAAAAAAGACATCCAAATTGGAAAGGGTGAAATAAAATTATCTTTTCACAGATGAAATAATTTTAAATGTAGAAAATCCTTCCATTAAAAATATTAGAACTAATAAACACAGCAAGGCAAATGGATAAAAATCAACACACAAAAATCAGTTGCATTTTTATACACTAAAATGAATAATCCACACAAAAATACAAAAATTAAGAAAATAATTCCATCTATATTAACACCAAAAAAAAAATTAAGAAAAAACAAAGGCACATCATAGGATATAGAGTCAAAGATACTGTAATAGCATTTTTGAAAGATTTTATTTATTTATTTGTTGGAGAGAGAGAGAACAAGCAGGGGGAGTGGCAGGCAGAATGAGAAGCAGGCTCCCCACTGAGCAAGGAGCCCAATGTGGGACTCCATCTCAGGACCCTGGGAGCCTGACTTGAGCTGAAGGCAGTCACTTAACTGACTGAGCTACACAGGTGTCCCTGTAATAACATTTTATGGTGACAGTTAGTAGGTAACTACACTTGTGGTGAATATGGTATAATATATAGAGAAGTTAAATCACTATGTTGTACACTTGAAAGTAATGTAACATTATGTGTCAACTATACTCAAATAAAAACATTAAAAATAGATAAATAAAATAGTGCTGGACAATAGAAAAGCATAAGAAAAATATAGCACCGGATCCATAATCACTCAATACACCATAAGAAGCTTTAAATAGATTATTTTTAGAAATAGAGGCAAAAGATTTGTACACTAAAGACAAAAAAAATGTTGCCAAAGGAAATTAAAGGAGAAACAAATAAGTGGAAAGACGTTCCACATTAGTGAATTGATTTAATTTTGTTAAGATATCAATAGCAAGCTGTAAGTCCTATGCAATTCCTGTCAAAATCCCAGTGTCATTTTTTTTTGCAGAAAAGGAAAAATCCATCAAAAGACTCTGAATAGCTAAAACAAAATTGGAAGTCTCACACTTTCAAGACTTATTACAGACCTACATTAAACAAAATGATGTGGTACTGGCATAAAACCAGATATAAACAAGTGGAATAGAATAGAGAGCCCAGAAATAAACCTTCATATATATGGTCAAATAATATTTTAAACATACACCACAATTATTCAATAAGGTAAGGACAGTTTTTTAAAACAAATGCTATTGGACCTTTCCCTTCTGCCATATACAAAAATTAATTAAAAATGGATTAAATATCTTAATGTAAGACCTAAAACTATAAAATTCCTAGTAGAAAAGAAGGAATTTCTTTTACATCCTTTACGTAGGATTTGGCAATGACTTCTTGGCTATCACACTGAAAACCTAGGCATAGAAAGTAGGATGGTGGTTGCCAGGGAGCACTGGCTGGGGGAGGAAATGGGGTGTTATTTAATGGTAATAGAGTTTCACTTTTACAAGATGTAAACCATCTAGAGATTTTTTGCACAAGAATATAAAGTATGTTTAATACTACTAAACTGTACACTTAAAAATGTTTAACACATTAAATTCTATGTGTATTTTACTATAATTAAAAATGTAAAACAAAATCTAAAGATCACATAAAAATTCAGATTTGTGTCTTTTCCTGAAAGGTTAGCAGCTCAGGCAGCTCCAGGCCTACATACTTCCTCTGTTTGCCACAATTAACAGCCTTTGCACGTTGTCCTTTGCCTGTCTGGCTTGTCCTCACTTGAATGGCAACCCTGGAATGGCAAAATACCCAAGTTAGTGAGTAAGAATGTATCAATATTGGTTCATGACCTCTGAGAAATGAGGGATATTAATATAAAATGTTAATAGTACGGGAAACTGGATGTGGGCTATATAGGAATGCGTTGTACTATCTTTTCAACTTTCTTTAAGCCTAAAACTGTTCTAACATAAAAAGTTTATTAAAAAAAAAAAACTGAATCAAATGGTACTTAAAATGAGCTCATGTTTTTTCTTTTCTTTGACTGTTTTTTAGTTTTTTTCTCTCTCCTGTCGAGAATGTAAACTCCTTAGGAGTGAGAATTGTTTCTCTTTTATTCAATGCTTTGTGTCCTGACACAATGCAGGTGATCAACAAATATTTAGTGAATGAAATATTGAAACACCGTCTCCACGTCAAAGTAGGCTGTTGCACCAAGAAGTAATTTTCCTCCTCTCTTCCAGATCTTGTTTCTTTCTTCTTTTCTCACCCTTTCCAAATAATTCTCACAGATCTTTATTCAATTGTCTGTCACAACAGTTCTTTTGCCAGCTTAAGAAAGGAAGCTTTATACATCAGCATTTGGACTACTGGCTTTAAAATATGTCTTCATTTTTCCCACAAAGAACCGTGGGATTACAAATGAAACAACAGAATCTGGATCTCCACCCACCATTTGAAAACCTTCCTTTGAATAATTCTTTGGACTTTAAGTCATTCTTAATACATTTCTACATTTGATTGCTCTGGGATTTAATCTGGTGCCATTCTTTAAATATAGGTGTTTGGATTTCATTTATCTGTTTCCCGGTTCCAATGATAAATTTCTAAATAACAAACAAAATGCAATAAAACTTAATTTAAAATTCTTCTTTGCCTTGGAAAGTTGATGGTTATTATCAGCCATTTCATTCTTCTAACTACTATTTGATGTTTTTTGTTTTGTTTGTGTTTGTTTTTTCAATTTCAGGATTTCTGGGATAACTCCTTTCTCTTTCTATAAAATGTAAATTATGTCCATTGGAAGTATTTTGAAATTTTGCCTTCCTTGTCTTTCTCAGAGTTTAGTAGTGTGTCTGTATGGCTGAAACTATCTTTGGTTTTCTTGGGGATCCATCCTATTTCAAACAGCTATGTTACTTATATGTTGAAGACTTCCTGGAGTTTGTCTTGTGGCTTTTAAGGCAAGAAAATGAATGGGTGTGTATGGTCAGATATACTTCTAAGTGTATTTCACTTGAGTCCCCTATATTTATTGGTTAAAATTTTTAATAAATTATTCCCATTATAGAGATACATAGAAGTTCTATAATAAAGCATTTATATGAAATTCCTCTTATTTCAATTAATCTAAATAATTTTCTAGTAATGTGAATTAACATTTATTAAATAGGTACAGTACCAAGCTCTTGTCTAAGCATTTTGTTTGTACCAAAACACTTAATCTTCATAAATTTGTTAGATAGGTATGACTACTACCATTATTTCACAGATGAGAAATAGGTATCACAGGGAAGTTTAATCAATTGCAAGGTTATACAGTTGGCAAATTGTGGAAAAAGAATTCAAACTAATAGAGTCTAGCTCCAGAGCTCAAATCTTAACAAGGGCATGCCATTTAGAGTAAATAGTTTGGGGAAGGTTTTGTTATAATAATTTCTTCTGAAGATGTAATGGGAATTAAAGTTCTTGGTTGCTTTTCATTGGTTTTTGTTGTTTTTGCTGTCCTTGAGTTGTTTGTTTGTTTCGTTCAGGAATGTTATAGGGCTTAGGTATTAAGGAAATCTCCTGATTCAGGTTTCTATCCTGAATGAGACTCTCATCTGATGCCAACTGCTGAGTGTTTTTAAGTACTCCGGATCTGAAGTTTGTTGTGTTAATAAAGAAATTCTTTGTATTCTGCATCATTTGAAATGGATTTCTGAATGCTCATTTAAGGGGGTGGAATTCTTTTTTGTTTGTTTATTTGTTTTGCCCATTCAACATTCCTCCACCTACTAAATGTCCCTGATGATTCATTTAGCAAACATCTGCAGAGAACTTGCTTTCACTTGGCATAAGATTTGTACATCCTGGCTTCATTGGAGCTCATGGAGACACCTTCCCTCTGTTTTCACAGAGAGTCCTATCTTGAGTGTAGTACAAGTGTGGCTCCGGGGCCCAACCAACATCATCCCCTTCAGTTGTCCCCTGTATCAGGCTGGCTGTGGTTTTCTGCAAAAGCTAGTTTACACGTTGCCTCATTCCTCTGTTGAGATTTTCCCCCCAAATCCTTGATTAAATTCCCCTCTTCATAATGCTTAAAACAGTGTCTGTTGACTGGACCCTGACAATTGCAGATATTTAATTATATTTCAAGTTTTCTTGGGGTCTTAATGAATGCTGCTGTATTCTTCTCCTTACAAGTTCAATAGATGTTTGTTGATTAGGGTGATAAATTGGATGCGGAAAAGTTATAAAAAACGATTATTAACTATGGAGGAAAAAAAATAAGAAGACCTTAATGTAACTGAGGAAAGAACATTTCTGGCTAGAACTACATGTCAAATGTCTTGAAATATAATACTCATAATTTTGTTTTAACTCATAAGACTTAACAACACAAACTCTTCAATATAGCATTCTTTGGTAAGTCACTCTCTCCTTCTCCCTCTCTTCACCACACACACACACTTAAGCTCACTCTGATGGTGAAGGTTAAGGTTTGCTTTGGAAAACATTATTGTCTTCTTCCTTGAGATCTTTTTCAACATGAGCAAATTTAACTTTTCAAGCAACCCTTAGTCTGGTGTGTGCAGTCGCCCTTGGGATGGATATAGCTACTTTCAGTTCACTGACTTGAGAGATCTTGAAATATATAGGAAAGAAATATATCTAAATCCATTGCAGTAGTTGGAACTGTAATGCATGGTTTACTTAAACTTATTTACTACTTACCTGGAAAGCAACTCAGGCGAATTAATACATTTCTGACATACAACATCATAAAAAACCCGCAAAAATAAATGGAAACAAACTGCTAGTTAGCATTAAAATAATTAAATGATATGCTCTTTTGGCATGAAAATGTTAATAGCATAAAGCTTCCAGAAAACATTTATACTCTCAATAATGTTCTTTTCACACTGATTCTATGTTGAAGACTTGGTCAAAGACATTTTACATTCTTTACAAAATTATATTTTGATGATCAGTTATATTTTACATGGTCTAAAAAATTAGTAAAATATTTTTACTTTCACAACATAAATCAGCCTATATTTGGCAATATAAAATATTTCATCGAAAAAATTGAAAGGTTGTGAAAATGAGAGAATACACAGCTGTTTCAAAAGTGATGTAGTTCAAATATTATGTGAGAGGCACAAAACTGTAATTGCTATTACTTGTATTAACAAACAAGCATTGAAAATCCAATATACACATAGAATTAAAAAATCCTAGATAAAAAAATATCACACTAGAAACCGTTTCTTCCTGTAATTAGTTTATAGTTTAACATGACAGCACTCACAGAACAGAGCAGTAGCAGTTTAAAGGCATACAATATAACATATTATACACAACATACAATGCAATGTTTATATGCAACATACAATATAAGATATTATATATAACATACAACGCAGGGTATTATATACAACATATAACACATGGTATTATATACAACAGACAACATAAGGTTTTATATACAACATACAATACAAGGTATTATCAGATGCTAGTGATAGACAATTTATAACATGCTTTATTTTGAAATGTTTACATTCTTTTCCTATAATTATTCATGCTTCATTTATTCAAGGAATGTGAAGTATTATACTTATTGGGTAGCAAATAATTATGACCACTTCAAATGAAATTCAAGAGCTTTACTCTTTTTCTGTGTTAAAAGTCATTGAGATTAATATAAAGGATAAGACGCCTGCACTTTGTTTTCCATTTTGTTACTCTGGAGTTCATGAGAGAAATGACAGTATCTCTCTGAGATTTTTTCTAACCAGCAATTGGAATAAAGTTATATATCTCCTAGTTACATCAAAGAGAGTTCAATGATTGGTTTTGAAAATGTCTAAGAATTCCTGTGGAGTTTCTTTCACAAAGCAGCATCAAAGAGAAGGTATGCTTTATTATTCTTAATGCTTTCCTTTACAATGCAATATTTGTTGCTGTTAATTCATTTTGTGCTTTCTGCACAGTAATGAAAGTGAGATGGTCGGTTCCAGTGGTGAAAAGAATCAGTGCTGGTCCTGACTTTTTCAGCCTGCATGCCGTGTGTTATGGACACATTTATTGAGTCTCCAGTTTATGAAGCTAAGATAGAAATCGAGTCAGCAGTGTTGTTGTAGCGATTTCCCAGCCCAGTGATCTGACAAATTGTTGCCCCAATCAATCTGTCAACATATCTTTCCCATGTTTCCTCTTTTCTCTCACTAGGTTTAGTTGTGGAGCAACTCTGTCTGGGGGTATTGCTGTCCCAGGTTGCTATGGAGACAGAGCAATCATAGATATGGAAGTAAAAGGAGCTTTTCCCCCTCCTCTTATTACTGACAAATGTAAACCCTTATTCTACTTGGGACTTCACATATAACTAAGGCAGGTGGAATGAGAATAAAGGGTTATCAAAGACATATGGATCTACTGTCTTTAATACTCCTGCTGGGAAGGGAGCCCAGCTTCCCTTATTCTCACCTACATACCACCTGCTTTTCAAAGGAAATGTTTGTGAGAATTATAATCAGTAGTTTTCTCTAATGCTGTTTCATCTGAAGGTACTATTTGTGAGCTCACATAACCTCAATGAACATTCATTCTTCTTAAAATCTCTAATGGAACATAAACCATTTCAGTTTTGTGTCTCAAATGAATAGCCTATAGAGTTCTGAAATTAGCATCAATTTACTTCAATTCATTTAAATAGATAAAGCTTAAATTCCTTGTTACTAAGCCATTTCTATGAGGCCACACAATGATTCCGGATGGCCTCTGACAAAACGCAGTTTTAGGAATTTGAGGGGGCCTAATATGCTGGCACCAAACTATGTTTAACAAATTGTCATTGATGTGTTTACCTCTTTCCTGGCAGTTCCATAGGATTGAGACCATGACTCATGTAGTTTGGAGAGAAATGAGAATAACAATGAAGTATGAGCCTGACACGGAGTGCATGAATGTGGAGAGACTTCCCAGGGTTGTTTCCTTGCTTTTGTCATTCAGGTACCAGGTGGCCAGAGTGTTCTTAGAGACTCTGTTGGAAAAGAAGTAGGGTTCAAAGTAGAAAAGTAGACTAGAGAGAAGTTTGAGATGAAAAAAGAGAAAGGCAATAAATTTATAATTTTGCTAAAGGTCATTCTTATATATTCTCAGTAATACCCACGTAAGAAAGTTGGGGACATGCATGGCTCCCAAGTAAAGTACACGCATCTCGTGAAGTGCACGCATCCTGTACAATTGGATAGGCATCTTAATGGCTTTTACAATTGTGGTATCTCCATTTTTGTGCATGATAGAGTTCTTTGAAGACTGAAATTTGAAGTAATTGTTAAGTAATAGAAGAAATGTATTTTTTCTTCATGCATTTAGCAACATATAAGGGCAGATTATTTTTCCTTACTTATTGAATATATTATTTTTGAAGGATACACATCTATTTTCTAGTATTTGAAATTACCAGACACCCAAAGAAACCACTGGTTTCCCATAGCAGTACAGCTGCGTTTCTCCCTGTGCAAACTTCAGTTACCAAGGAAATGCAGCACAGCTTACTCTGGTGGCCCCAACAATGCTGCTAATGGTATCAGAGTGTTTACACTGTACTCAGTGTGCATCACAGGGGGATGGCATTTAAAATTTAGAATAATGTATTTAAATGACTCACGCAATAGACTGAAATGACAGTGTATGGCAGAAAACAGTACAAGCATTTCTAAAATATTTACTTCTTAGTTCCATGTTGTGCAAACGTGATAATATGCATAAACAAATACTTAGGAACTGTACGCTGCAGCTGCAAATCTAATGTGGGTGTGATAACATTTAGCTTTGTTTTTCAGATTTCAACAATCATTTTGTGTGAGATAATTTTATGCAGAATTCTATAAAAATAAGGAAAAGCATTATAATTTCTGTTTCCCTTCAAGAATTTGACTTAAATCTGGAAAAACTAAAGCTTCATGTAGCTGTGGCTTTAATATGAATTTAGAATAAACATGTGCATTAGACATTGCAATCTAATATGATTGTAGAATATTGTCATCTTCATGAGATTTTATTTTATACACTCTGAACTTTCTTAGATAAATATGGAGTGTTCTGTACCTCTCTATTCTGCCTCAAATATATTATAACCATGTATAAGAAATAAGCTAGGGCACCTGGGTGGCTCAGCCAGGTAAACATCCGCCTTTGGCTCAGTTCATGATCCCGAGGTCTTGGGATCGAGTCCCACGTCTGACTCCTTGCTCAGTAGGGAGCCTGCCTCTCCCTCTGCCTGCCTCTCCCTCTGCCTGCCGCTCCCCCTGTTTGTGCTCTCTCTCTCTGTCAAATAAATAAATAAATCTTAAAAAAAGAGAAAGAAGTTACAAGATTTTCATCTGTAAAAGGTGTGTTTTCTTTGCCTTCCCTCAAGATTTGAACTGAATATACTTTATTAATGTGCGGTGACTGCATTTTATAAATATACTTTCCATCATTGAAGGAATGTGGGGAGCTGTTCAAACATAAAGGTCTGATTTAAATATTTTCGGGCCTCAGTAAACAGTTGATTGGATTTGGTTTGGTAATTGAACTTTTGCTCATATGATGAAGTCAGTGATGTTACCTGAGGTATGACCAGTGCCAAAACTGGTGGCAAAACTTCTGGGACCTCCGCATTGTGAGGGCAAACATGGCACTGGTTCTTGTTTGTTCTCGTTATGCTGAGGAATGAGAAGAGTGTGCAAAACTTTGATGATTTCCATATCATTAGCAGAGAGGCTAGAAAAACATCCTGTGATGCCTAGTGTGCTAAGTAGATTTGGGTTTGAGTAATTTACATGTGATGTTTACTTTTAAAAACTTTCCTTGTAACCTTTTTTTCCCCTTTTAATTTATTGTGAATATTTGTGTTCTCACTAGTTGGATCATTTGTGGAACTAAGGTTTGTTACCCTCATTCAATACTGCAGATTCTGTACTGCAAAATACGGGGCTTTGAATATGGCAGACACTTGATGTATGTGTGTTGCATTGATTTAAACTCTATACTAGTTAGTCCCAAAAGGAAAATATGCAGAAGTAATTTACACAAATGCAGTCCTACCAATTTAGGGAGAATCTACTTTCTCCATTTTATCCTGTCTCCTAGTACCCGAGGGGAATGTGTCTTCTATCTGTCTCTTTCTCAGAACTAGGTGCAGGGTAACTGGACTCTGGATATAAGGGGTATGTGAAACCTGAGAGGTTGTAATTATCATCTTAAAATCACTATGAGAGTCAAATATGCTCTTTAAATAATTTAAGATTTGCCATTAACCTCTTAACCTTTGGAAAAAGGCCCAGTGGAAAAAATGGAGAACTCATACACGTAATTTTACTTGCCAGTCTGTCATATGTTAGCTGATATATTTGAGCAAGTCACATGACTTTGAAATGTTTTCAAATTCTCATTTGTAAAATTAAAGGTAATAACTTTTGTCTTGTTTACTTCACAGGCTTTATTTTACAAACCTACAGCTGTAATGTAACTTGTACACTTGGTGACATGTTTTCATTTACAATACTGTGGATTATTAAACATACAACTGAATGTTAAAACAAATTAACAAATCAAAGTAATTTATTAGTCAGATAATGTGGGCCAATATTCAGTAGAAACAATATTGTCATATTGAGTTATTGCTGGGATATTTTAACAGCGTTGCGTTAGGTTGTGCTGTCATCTCGGAAAATGTAGTGTTTAAAGAACCATTGATGTGTGTGTCAGTTAATTAGGAATGACAGTGATGTTCAGGACAGGATGCATGGTGCCCAGCTATCATGTAGCCAGCTCTTAGCCCGTGAATCTAGTTTTGCTTCTGTGTCTAATGAGATGCAATATTCAAGCTAATTATTCTTTGTGCTTTCGTCCAGCACAAGAATGAAATGATGAATTTGAAAACTGTTTTCCCCTGTTTGTTGGCTTTTTTTTTTTTTAAGATTTTATTTATTTATTTGACAGAGAAAGAGACAGCCAGCGAGAGAGGGTCTTGGTCTTAATGAATATATAAACCTTTGAAGTTTCCTTTTGAGATCTTCCAAAGAATGTCATGGGTTAAATAAACAGTGGCCCTATATAGGACTTACAGAAATTGCAACCAAAGCAAACAAACAAGCAGACAAAACAAAACAAAAACAAAAACACAGCTGTCTCCATATGTATTTGAAAGAAGTGACTAATTCAGCTGAATTTAAAGAACAGGAAAAACTGCTGCAAAATTTACCTTTATATACATTGCTATCCATCTATCTATAGCTTTACAAACATAGCTGTCTCCTCTAAGTTCTGGGTTTGTAGTTGCGTTTAACATGTTCTTTTCACCCCTAGAATTTACATGGAATCCTACATACAATTTCTTACAACATTATTTTCGTAGTAGTATTTACATTTAACTCTTTACTTCATTAAAATTTATTGTTAGTTTATTGTTTAAAATCATGTCCTGTCTTATTTTCTTCTGAAAGGATAGCCAGATGTGTTTGTACCATTTATTATAACCAATATTTTAAACACCAGATTAAAAAAAAGTCTGTCGTATGTTAAAAGTTCCAAGTACATTAAGATCTATTTTGTAGTTTTTATCCATATCTACTGATTAGTCTATTTGTATATCAATAACATACTGATTTGATTAAATAACTTAATAACATATTCAGACATGGATAACTCAATTCCTCCCAACCTCTGCTGCTATTCTTTAAGCCTAAAGTATTTTTGGATGTTCTGGAGAATGTTGACGTAATTTGTTCTTATAGAAAATTTCACCAAGTATATGGTGTATCCTTGCAAGGCTTTAGATTTTGATTTCTGTTCTTCAATAAAATATACAATTTACTTTAAAGCAATCTATGCTTTGAAAAATCTAATGTCTTTATGTTTTTTTCCCCCTGGATTTTTAATATTTTTTCTTGGTGCTAATTGCTAACATAGGAAGAGGATATTTTACATTACAGTGATCTTCTATGAAGCTACCTTAACAGATTATCTTTTAAATTCCAATCAGTGTCTTAGTGGAGAATTTTTTTAAGTAGACAATTATATTTTTAATAATGAGTTAATTTTATTTTCTTAATATTTATAAAATTTTATTTTCTAATTTTACTGTATTTGCTAGAACCCATAACATATTTTTGAAAAATAATGGACACAGTGGCCATCTTTATCTAGTACCTGATTTTAATTAACATGGTATCATTGTTTTAACATTTAGGATAATTTTTGTTGCTTTTTAAAATGACTTTATTAAGTTTAATCACCAAAAATTATTTAATGAAGACTTTTTATGAGATAGGTGCTATGCCAGACTCTCTGAATATACCTGTGAACAAGATATAGCCTGTTGTCCTTGCATAGCACACATTTTCATGATGCAGAGATAGAAGAGTATTAGACATAATATGTCAGCACAGTATGGGGTAAGTAGGAATGTGCTAATAGGTGCGTAAAATGACAGAACAGGGAAATGAGGACAGAGGTATGTGGAGAGCTATAATTTTAAATAGGCTGATGAAGATATGACTCATTAGGATGATTTTTAAGGTAAGAGTAGAGGAGGTAAGGATGTTAGCCATGAAAATATTGAGGGAGAGACCATGCTGGGCTCAGGGAACAGCCAGGCATATTTAAGAAATATCATGGATATTCTTCTATTCCCATTTTGCTTAGAGTTTTTATTAGAAATTACAGCTCAATTTGACCAAATGTCCTTTCAGACTCTAATGGAGAGTATAAAATTCTTTCTCTCTAATCTATTATCTATGTGTATTAATAGATAATGTATGTTTAACTTGTTGCTGATAATACCTTCTTGATATTTATCCAGGCTTGTTTTGAAAGAAAGCCTACTTGGTCATAGTACAATATAGTATCCTACTATTCGATATATGAATAGTATATTTAAATTACTATAACTATATTTATATTAACAGTGGCCTTTTTTTTCCTTTCTTCATATGTCAGCCTTTATTATTCATTTTCATTTTAGTTTGATTTAGTGACATGAATTGAAAAGGCTTCAATAATTTTATGCTGGAATAATTTCTTCCTTAAGAATTAGATAAAACTTAGTTTTGAACCCATCTGTTCCTGATGCCTTTGTAAAGTAAAGCTTTCATGAATTTTACAATTTAATTAAGCGAGCTTAATAGAACATAAACTAGGCAATTGGCCATATAACAATAAGAAGACAAAGTAAAATATTGCTTGAATTATTGAAGAAATCATCTTGGAATTAAAATAAATGCTATAATAGCATTTCTATAACCATGGGAACAAGGTAACAATGTATTCTGCTTGTTAAGTTAAAGTTGGATTCATCTAGCATTTGACTTTTCACCCACTTTTGTTACATAGAATCTTGTTCTAATGGAGTCTTTGAAAGTGATGGAATTATTTTTAGTCATAGCTTTAAATATTCCAGGAAAATTTGCTGTAGTGTTTCAACATTCGTGCCTCACTAAAGTAAATAGTCCTTTTGCATATTGAAATTCATCAATATTATTATTACATCCTGATCATCAGCACTTAAATTTATTATTCAAATTTCATTCTTGATTGTAATATTTACCAAAATCCAAAAATTTCTGCATATTTGAACACTATTTTAGGCTGACACTTTAAGAATTCAGAAATATTAAAATTTTAGCAGTTCTTTTTTTTAAACGTATAACCAGATATACATTTGTGCTATGACTTTTCATTTTAAAACAGCATAAAATTTGGACTAGAAATGTCTGTAAAAAGGCTCCTATTGTACTCCTTTATACATGTGGAATGTTTTTCATAAATTAAAATGCAGGAAAGATGAAAAAATGAGTGAATGCATCCTCAGAAATGTCTCATTACCTTTCTGGAGCTGGTTTATCCATGATAATTCTCATCTCCATGTCCTAGTCCATCTATTCCTGGATCTTCCAACACTGTTCTGTATCCCCTGGTCATAGTAATACAGGTGAGAGACGACAGTTTTAAACCATCCCAAATCCCTTTCTTCTTTTGCATTGCTTCCTCCAAATTCTAAATTATAGTTGATTTCTCACAATTGGTTCACCCACTACTTTCAATGGTGATGTGATATGATCTTCCTAGATATAGTTCTATACCCTGTATATATCCAGTTGGATAATCTCTGCTGTTTCATTTGATTTGCTACCAACCCAATAGCATCAGTTCTTGTCACTATTGTAGACTCTTTCCTTGGTTGAATGTTTCGCACTTAAAAAGGCTCTATCTCCCGCCCTGGAAACCAGCAGCCACTGTGACCCCAGGTGTAATCTGTAGGTATGAATGTATTCACCTGCATTCACATTATAGAGAAGGTAGTGTGCTCTCTCCTCTGTCACTCTGTAGATTCCTCTGAAATCTGAATGTGAAAGCAGGTGCACAGGGCCAGACAACCCTCTAACCCCATTTAGGAAACCTTGTAAAGTACACTTTCCTCTTAAACTTTTACTCTATAATACAAGTAATAAGTCAAGTTGTTCCCCACTATTAGTGTAAACAAAAAGTGATTACATAATAATATAATAAACAAGTGATTTGTTTATTCCGTGTCAACATGTAATTACTATGTGAACGCGAGCAGTAAACATGTGATTGTATCTAGTGTTAGCCTAGTTGTTTTGTCTGTAAGACACCCTGTTTAAAACCATCCCTCAAAGGCATGTTTAATTTCCTTTTCAGCCAGGAGTCAGGGCTTTAAGAAAATGATTTACTGCACTTAGCAATATATTAAGAGAGATGAGTCAAATGTTAATGTGAAATTCTAGGTAACCGTTTTCCATCACTGTCATCAGCGAGCGGCAATACTTACCTTACTCTCTGGAGATCCGAATCTTGTTTGGTTGTTTGACATCATGCTAGGCTAGTGGCTATGATCCGCACAAACTTTCTCACTGCCCTTCTTGCCACTGAAGATGTGTGTGGTGTGTGTTTGTGTGTATGTGGGTGTGTATTTCCTGATGTGTGTGCTTACAGTATGTCTAGGCAAAGCAGAAGTCCCTCTTTTCATCAGTTAAACACAATCCCCAAGGTTGAAGTAGGAGACAGGGATGTATAGGCAGACCGCAGAGGATTTTTAGGGCAGTTAAAATACTCTAATCATACAATAATGATGAATACATATCATTACATATTTGCCCAAACCCAGAGAATATACAAGACCAAGGGTGAACCCTCAGGTACACAATCAACTCTGGGTGATAATGATGTGTCAATATCCGTTCATCATTTGTAACAAGTGTGCCCTTCTGATGGAGGGTGGATGTTGATGACCAGGAGGCGGTGCACAGGGGGGGGCAGGGACAATATGGGAAATCTTTGTGTTTTCCCCTAAAACTACTCTATAAAAATAAAGTCTTCAAAAAAAATAAATAAAGATATGAAACAGTTCCCAGCAGTGGACATTCTTGACTTCATATACCAGAGCAGTGGCAGATCAATTCCTCTTTAAAATCTCATATTAGATAGAATATCCTCCAAGGGGAAGGAGAGAAGGGTGAAGAAGACAAAATGATTTTATGAGGTTTCCCTTCTAATAGGTGAGTGGAACTCAAAAACCTTCAGTTCATGAGCTGAGTTGTTAGGTTTGTCATGGTTTAATATAATAAACCTATAAATATCTTTTTTTAATTCCTGCCCCCTTTTCCTTTTTATTGATTGTCATACTTTACCTATCTCTCACCTTTTGCTTATATACACACCCAAGGCAATATGATGGAATAACCGTGATAATCCATTATCGGATCAAAATGCACATTTGATTTGCATCATTAAATGTGAATGAAAATGAAAGAGACAGCTAGATGTATTGGTGCAGATTTCTGATTTTGCAGGAAGATGACATCCATCATTACTCATGAGGTGGAACCTGTATTTTCCAACCTGACAGTATCAGGCTGATGAAATATGCATTCAAAGCACAGTAGCAAAGCTGAGAAAAAAATTAAAAACACATTATCTCAATCCTGTTCACTGAAAAACTGAATATTCCTGCATTTATTCAGAAATGTGTATGCGCCAAGGACTTGAACTTGTGATTGCCCAGAAAGATAACCATTATTGACCTTTTATTAAAAATGAAACTAAGTTATCTCCCTAGGGTGAGATTTTACAATTAAAAATTATTTTTTTATGTTTCTCATTTACACTTGAATAAAAATTTCATTCTGAAGTACACATGTAAAGCAGTTGTCCATCGCCTATTTCTGAGGCAACAGTGTTTAACTTATGCATGCTTATTCTCATATTTACCCTTATGATGCTCATACTGTTCTTTATTATTTAATGGGAGAAATTATTTGCTGTACAATTTACTATAGAATATAAGTATTGACCAATTGTATTCCACCATCCCCTATATTTTTCTGACTCATGAACTCTCAATACAATCATATAATGATTGTTATCAGTGTTAAGTGTCAATGCAAAACATAAGCCAAGTTCATAAGTTCATACTAAGCCAAAACCTGAATAAAAAAAGACATTGGGACCTTGAATAGGATTGTCTGGCATCTGTAGAAAAGTAGGAGGGAATTGATATCTTTACAGTATTATATCTAGTGATCCATGACATAGCATATTCTTTCATTATTTAAAAATTAATGTTGTATTTGTTGATAATGAATCAAAGCCAGTTGAACTTTGTATTGTTAAAAAACAAAATTTAAACAAGTGAATTTGAAAAACTAATTTACTTTGTTAAGTCATTTATGAATCAGACAACATCCCATCTAACAGGTAGAAAGGAGCTCTAAGGTTCTGCGCAAAATGGAAGGATTTTTAAAGGCAGACATGGGGAGGGACTAATTAGTCAAAAAAAAAAAGAAAGAAAGAAAGTATTGTTTGAGGCAAGGTCACCTTCCCTTAGGAGGAAGGGCAGGGGATGAGGATTACCTCATCTTCCTTTGGGGGATGGAGAGGGCCCATGTGACAGATCACCTCCTTGGTGCTGAGCAGAAAACTGACTATTTAAGACTACATTTCTGGAAGAGCTTGAAACTGCAATTAGATTAAGTATTAAGCTCTAGTTTAGTGATAGCCTAAAACATATGGCTCCATTTTGGGCCTATGGTTTTCTTTCTAGCAGTGTATTATTTTGTATCTATACTATTTCATGCTTAGCTCTCCTAGTAACTCAACTGTTATTCCACGCTGAACTCTCCTAGTAACTCAACTGCTAATGTCTCACGTCTACGGATTCCCAAGGATTTTCTATGCTCAAAATTATCTTCTCTCCGAATAATGACAGTTTCATTTCTTCTTCCAATTCTTGTGCATTTTATTAGCTCTTTTCTTGCCTTATTACAGTAAGACCCGAAGAAAGATTAAGGGAAACAAGATAATGGACATTTTTGTCTCATTTCTATCTCAGAGAGAAATGTCTCAATAAATCACCGTTAACAATGACATTCCTTAAACAAATTTCTATATCCTCTTTATAATATGAAGATACTCTTTTGTATACTCTGTTTTCTATGAATTTTTGTCAAATGTATTTTATTAAATTCTTCTTTGCATCTATTTACATGATTATATAATTTTTTGATTTTGAAACTTTTTTCTACTGTAATGTGATGAAATATTATTTTTTCCCTGCATGTGGGTGGGTGAATTTTATTGTTCTGTACTCAAATTTACTGATTCTCATATCTGTCACCTTCATTGTATTATTGAGCAAATCCATTTTTTTAAAATTTATGTTAATGCTGTTTTTAGTTCTATAGTTTTCATTTGGTTCTTTTTCACAATTTGTATTTCTTTGCTGAGATTTTGTAATTTTTCATTTGATTCAAGAGAATTTGTAAATTCTTGCTGACATATTTTTATTAAGGTGGCTTTAAAATCCTTGTCAGATAATACCAGTTTGTAATTCATCTAGTTGAAGTTAGCTATCTTTTCTCATTCAAATTGTGATTTTCCTGGTTCTTAGTGAGACCTGTTATTTTATTGTATCCTAGCCACTTTGCTTATTATGTTGAGCCTGTGGTTCTTATGTAAGACTTTTTTTTTTTCTTTTTAGCAGGAAATCACTCTATTTATCATACAGGTCCTAGCCTAATTTTGTGGGCTGCGGTTCCATTGACAATATACTTTTAGAACCTGTTTGGCTTCTTTGGTCTAACTGATTTCCCACTGTTCCCTTCCTGATGCTGTTTGAGGAGGTGGAAGGAGCTTTCTCAGGCTGCGCCCCCTGGTGCCACTAAGTGGAACTCTTTACCCACCAGTGGATAGAAATCTCTCTGTTTGGTGGGAGCATCTAAAACACCCATCCTCTCTGCTGTTCCTTCAGTCCTGGGATCTCTAACAAGTTCTTTTCTCTTTCTACCTCTCAGAGTTCGACTTGCATTTCAGTTGTCTCTTGCAGGTTTTTGAGTGTTTATAGTTACTGAGGGGGAACAGGGAAAGATGAAGCCATACCATCTTCTCCAGACCAGAAGTCATTCTAAATCATTTTGATAGCCAATTCTCTAATGACTGGAGGTGGAGCATTTTTTCTAGATGTTTAATCACAAGCTGTGTTCCCATGTTTATTAACTGTTTCTTCACTAATTAGTCGTAATTATCCTCTTAGTTGATGTGAGATTTCAAAATTATACCTAGAAAAGATATGTTTGTTATAGATAACTCCTCAGCATCTTGAACTTCTTTAAGTATTTCTTAAATTTGTCTTGATACGATTTTTGAAGAAATTGACATTATTTTAACTGGTAGAACGAGACCTATTAATTCTATAATTTGAAAAGTGTTGAGAGTTGATGATAACAGTCTCCACCATTATTCTAAGTTTGTAGGAAAAGGAAAATAAAATAAGCAATGATGTAACAGGAAAATAATACCTATTTATATTTTGCGAAAGTGCTTGACTGAATTGGGCCAAATTTGTTTAATTTGAATAGCTCTTTCATCAACATCTGCAGGGTCATTTATTTTTGTATCTTCAAGTGGTGTATAATAGAGGTTCAATAAATATTATTAAATTAATGACACAGTGGCTTTAGCACTACATCTTTCTGTGGATGTCATAATCTCTTATATTGCCTAATATATACCATATGCTAAGAGACATCTATAAATATGGATGGAAGATGATGACATTGTAAGGGAACAGGGGACCACCAAATGTTGGGAAGAGGAAGAACGTGATGGCTGTATTCCTACAACGTTACATAATTCATTCGTCCTATCTTTAATAAAATGTTTCTGACCACTATGGGACAAAGAGAGGTAGAAAAGACAATAAATCATTTCAAGGTTTTGCAATAATCTAAAATACTTCGTGACTATACCGATAACAGTATCATTTTCATCCTGTTTTATTTTAGGTTCAGGTGCTTCGGAACGCTGGAGAAGAAGTGACCCTAACAGTGTCATTTTTAAAAAGAGCACCTGCTTTCCTCAAACTCCCACTGAATGAAGATTGTTCATGTAAGCATTTTTGAAGAATAGGTAAAAAGCTCACATCATCATATTTATTTTCTAAACCATTATTTCCTGACAGTAATTGTTAATTTTTTTAAAGTTGGGATTTCTGCTTGAATACAAATATTTTTATATCACAAAGCATTCTATGAACGCTTATGCAAAGGGAGCAGATGTTATTTTTGTTTCAGAATGTATTCAGCACATTTACACTTATTTGCTAACCTATAATTGGAGACACATTATTTATTATAAAAATAGTGTCATCAACTACATACATTTTGTATCTCTATTATATTCCATTCATAATACTTGATTAATATATTTTCTCTAACTTGTAGAATTGTATACTCTTATTTGGCTACTAGACTTGCTAAACAAGCATTTATACTTAGTCATCCTGATGACGCTAGGGAGATTGAAGGAAGCACCAGTCGATGTGGAAACTCATAAGAATTACTAAAAGAATCTCTGTACAATTTGTACATTAAGAAATAAAATAAGGGCGCCTGGGTGGCATAGCGGTTGGGCGTCTGCCTTCGGCTCAGGGAGTGATCCCGGCGTTATGGGATCGAGCCCCACGTCAGGCTCCTCTGCTATGAGCCTGCTTCTTCCTCTCCCTCTCCCCCTGCTTGTGTTCCCTCTCTCGCTGGCTGTCTCTATCTCTGTCGAATAAATAATAAAAAATCTTTAAAAAAAAAAAAAGAAATAAAATATCATCTAACATTTTTGCCAAAAATCAAAGAAGAATATATCTTTGAGGGGCGCCTGGGTGGCTCAGTCATTAAGCGTTTGCTTTCGGCTCAGGGCGCGATCCCGGCGTTCTGGGATCGAGCCCCACATCAGGTTCCTCTGCTGAGAGCCTGCTTCTTCCTCTCCTACTCCCCTTGCTTGTGTTCCCTCCCTCACTGGCTGTCTATTTCTGTCAAATATATAAATAAAATCTTTTTAAAAAAAAGAATATATCTATGAGGCATAATTTGGTTGCAATGAAATGCAAAGATCTTAAATGAACAATTGGATTGGTTCTGACAATGCACACATATCCTTAATTTCCATGCCTTTAAATCACAGAAGGGTTCCTCTATGCCTCTTCCCAATAAGTAACACCCCTAGAAACAGCCATTAATTTAATTTCTTAACATCATTTTTCTTTTTGCTTCTTCTAGAATTTTTTAGAATGGAGTCATATAGTATTTACTCTTTTATGTCTGGCTTCTTTCATAATGAAAGTTGCTTGTGTTATATATTTCAGATGTTTGTTCATTTGCATTGCTGTGTAATATTCCAGTAGATGAGTATACTGAAGTTTGCTAATCATTCTCCTATTGATAGATAACAGAGCTGTTTCCTGTAGTTTGCCACTATAAATAAAGCTATTATGAACATTCTGTATAAGGCTTTCGAAAGTCTTCCAATTTTATGTCACTACCATAAGTACTTAGGAGTAGAATTACTAAGTCACCAGGTAGATATATAATTAGCTTGTTAACTAATTGCCAAAAAATATTTCTAAAGTGGACATATATTTATTTATTTTTTACTTTTTTTAAATGATTTTTTATTATATTATGTCAGCCACCATACAGTACATCCCCAGATTTAAAGTGGACATATATTTAAAGACCTCTTACTCTCCACTCCAGCGATGTATGAGAGTTCTGGTTGCTCTACACTTATCCCAATATTTTATGGTCAAAAAAATTTTTTTTAGGTATTTTATTGAGTGTTCAGAGGTAGCTTATTATAGTTATAATATGGATTTCCCTGCAGACTAATTATGATCAACTCCTTATCATGTATCATTTGCATATATTATTAAAGATTTGCATATCTTATTTTATAATGTGTCTGCTCAAGTTTTGCCCATTTTCTCTATTAGTATGTCTTTATATCATTGTACGGCAGTAGTTTAAGAAAATATTCTATATATAATCTTTGTCAGCTATATGTACTACAAAAATTTTCTTTCAGTCTGTAGATAACTACATATTTTACCTAAAAGTGTCTTAGGTTTGCAGATGTTTTTAATTTTGACAAACTGTAATTCACTATTTTGTTGTTGTTTTTCTTTTGCAAATGGTTATTGTTCTTTATATCTTCTCTAAGAAATATTTACCTACCACAAGTTGCAAGAGATTCTCCTACATTTTTCCTAGAAGCTTTATGACGTTGGCTTTTAGAATCCATCTTATATGAATTACTTTTTGTGTCTGAGTAGGAATTTAGAATTCTTATTTCCATTAATTTTGTGTCTATTCCTTCACATTAGCTACAGTATTGATCACCAAGGATAGGTTTTCCAATTTTGCAATTTTTCAAGATTATTTAGCAATTCTAGACCTTTTACATTACTGCATATATTTTAGAAATGGCATGTCAATTTTGACAAAATCCAATTATGATTCTGAATGGGACTAAGATGGATTTATACATAATTTTGAGAATTAGCGTATTAACAACTTTAAACCTTTCAATTCATGAACATGATATAACTTTACATTTATTTATGTTTTAATTTTTCTCAGTAACATTTTAGTGTTTTCAGTGGGAAAGCCTTGCATATCTTTCCTTAAATTTATTTCTCAGCATTTTTTATTCTACCATAAATGGTATTTTTAAAATATTTTATTGTCTAATTGTTGCTGCTAATACATAGAAATACAGTTTATTTTTATACCTGCACATATTCTGCATCATAGGCTTAACTTTCTTTTAGTTCTGTAGGGTTTTTGGTATATTTTTTAAGGCTTTCTACTTAGTTATGTTATCTGCAAATAATGAATTCTGCTTTTCTTTCCAATCTGTATTTTTTAAAATTCCTTTTTCTTGCCTATTGCTATGGCTAGGACTTCCAGTAAAATGTTATATAAAGTATTGAGAATAGACATCTTTCTCTTGCTCAAGATATTAGAGGAGAAATTTCCAGTCTTTTATCATTAAGTATTATATTAGCTGTAGGTGCTCACACATGTCCTTTATTCGGTTGTGGAAGTGTTCTTTTATTCTTGGATTACTGAGGATTTTTCTTTCTCTTTTTAACATAAATTGATGTTGAATTGTCACAAATATTTTTTTACATCCATTGAGATATTATATTTTTAATCTTTTTTTTATTCTGCTGAGATGGTGAATTTTTAAATATTTTGAATGCCAAATTAAACTTGCATTCCTAGGATAAACACCACTGATCATGAAATGTTAAGGCTTTTTTATATATTGCTGGTTTCAATTTGCTAATATATTAAGACTTTAAGAAAAAAATATGTTCAGGAGCACCTGGTTGCCTCAGTCCATTGACCATCTGCCTTCTGCTCAGGTCATGATCCCAGGGTTCTGAGATCAAGCCTTGCATTGGACTCCCTGCTCAGTGGGGAGTCTGCTTCTCCCTCTCCCTCTACCCCTCCCCCCTGCTTGTGCTCTCTCTCTCTCTCAAATAAATAAATAAGAAAAACTTTTAAAAAATATGTTCATGAGGGATATCCACATGTACACTTTTGTAATGTTTTAGTGCGATTTTGGTACCAACATTTTTAATGTCTTCATGTAACTTGTGGAGTGGTACTTCCTCCTTTATTTCCACAAAGATTTTGCTTACCAGTAATAGTATATTTTTCTTGAATTATTTAATAAATTCACCAAAAGCCAACCGGAGCCTAGAATTATAGTTTTTCTTTTGTATGAATTCATCTCTTGAATTCTTATAGGACTTCTGATACTTTTTTCTTCTTTTATAACTTTGGGTAAAATGTTTTCAAGATTTTTTTCCACTTTAAGTTATGCATGAATTTATTACATGAAATTATTTATCATATCCTCTTGTTATTCCTTTTAATGTTTGTTGGATTGCAGTAATACCACCTTTTTCATTCCTGATATTAGTAACTTGTATTTTGTCACTCTTTTACTACATCATTAATCTTTTCAAAGAACTCATTTTTGTCTTGGTTAATTTTGTCTATTATTTTGTTACAATCTTACTATTTTCCACTTTTATTTTTATTATTTTCTGTCTTCTATTTACTTTGATTTAATTTCCTCTTTCATATCTAACTTTTTAAGAAGAGAGTATACATCATTGAGTTTGTACCTTTCTTTTAGGCATACATTTAAATCTTTGAATTTCATTGAAAAGACTGCTTTGGATCTGTCACAGATTTGACATATCATTTTATTCTGTTCAAAACAGATATTCTTTTTAAAGTAATATATTTATGTATTAAAATATTGTCTCATAGGAGATAAATGCAGATAAACATCAAAAGGAAAATTATCCAAAATGAAATATGAAATTGTTAAGATTTAAAAAGTGGAAAAACTATATTCATGATAGTTTGGTAGAAAAGCCTGTGATCCCCTTCTTAGCATGAGGAAAGGTATGGAACTTTAGAGTGATGAAAAAGGATAACAAAATCTTCTTTTTCAACACATTAATTTTAGGAATGTTACCTATGGCCTCTAATGTTTTAATTTAGGTATAATATTTCAAGTAAAAATTGAGTCAATTAATTAATAGTGTGTATTTATCAACATTAGCACCTTCAAAATAGATTGTTTTCCAAAACAAAGCAATTAATCAAAAAATCAAGAAATGTGTATCCCAATCTTGACTGCAAAAATTACTGAATTGTGAAATCTCAGTTTAAGGCATATATTACTCATATTTAGAGATAGATTATTAGTAGTTTTCATATGAGAATCTGATATGAAGATTTGTAGTTTCAATTTCACCAATTTAGGTAGCATGAATGAAGTTATTTTCAACTATAGCATATACCAAGAGCGTTTATAAAGAGCCCATGCAAACTTTTTTTGCATCATGGAAAATTATAGTATCTAAAAATATGACTTGCCAGTAAGTTGAAGCATAACAATAAATAGAATTTTGAAGACAAACCAAATTCTGCACAGTTATAAGTATGGTTCATAAGTGTAGGTCACTTTGGATAATGAAATGAAATAATAATTTTATAAGGTTAAATGTCTTTATGTAAAGCTTGCAATATTTCTGAAATCAAAGATCAATACATGGTTCTCTTTTAGGGTCCCACTTTAGTCACTTAGTTACTTGTATAACTCTGGCTTTGATGTAAGTGAAATAAAAATTAATTCTACTACTGATTTTCTTGACATTACTGAGTATATGGAAATATATAATATAGAATGCAACAGCCTAGAATATCTCGGTGTTCTAACCAGTGGGACATTGTGATGTTTTTCCTGCAGGTGCTCCAAGTGACCAGAGCAGTGGCACCTCTTCTCCTCTTTGTGACAGTGGCTTGCATCTCAACTATCATCCCAACAATACAGTAAGATGACCAAGACATAGTTCAGATTAATAAGGAGATAACACAAAGAAAGGAAAATAATATATATAAATAGTCATAGTTTGAAAAAACTGTTAATGAATCTCTTTGCCCTGATATAGTAGAAATCCTTGTTTGCTTCATCCTTTAAGAGTTAGGGTTAAGAGAAGCCAGGAAGAAAAAAAATAAATAGGTCAGTTATTATTCAATGTCATTTTTCTCCTCTCAGGTTTGCATTAAGCCTTTTGTTATCTATAGAGACTTAACTTCGTGAGATCACACATAACATCACACAATCATTTAATAACAGTGCATATTGTATGTGATTTCGTGCTCTAAATGATTTGATATGATTTTTATCATTTTTCATTTGAAATCATTTAGCTGAAAGTAGCTATTGAATTTTCCATTTGGTAGGATTTCTTACAATCTGCAGGCATACCAGGAAACTAAGGCAAAGAAAGAATAATCTAACATCATGCTAAAATGTCACAAATGTTAAAATATACATGTATTTAATCACTGATAAAATTGGCATGTTTGTTTTATATACATTTAATAAAATGTTAAATTTTCTTTTCCACTTGTAATGTGGAGTAAAGGGTTTTGTTTTTTTTTTAATAAATATGTTTCAAACTCCTTGTATTTCACCCTTCAAAACACACACGCTGAAGACAAAACAGTTCTCTCAGGTTATATGTGAGTCTAACAAATTTCCCTGGGATCACAAACATGAAGAGCAGCAGTAGTGCTGATCTTAAGTGGAATTTCATTTTTCTATTCTGCATACTAGGATATAAAACACATAAATAGCTTCTGATTGGTAAGATTCATCTTTCATTTGAAATTCTTTTCTTTTTTTTAAGATTTTATATATTTATGTGATAGAGAGACAGCCAGAGAGAGAGGGAACACAAGCATGGGGAGTGGGAGAGGAAGAAGCAGGCTCACAGCGGAGGAGCCTGATGTGGGGCTCGATCCCGTAACGCCGGGATCACGCCCTGAGCAGAGGGCAGACGCTTAATGACTGCGCCACCCAGGCGCCCCCTCATTTGAAATTCTTGACCTAGCTGTGGCATTTTACCTCAGAATACTCCTTTGGAGCATCTCTAGCCTTCATGTACCTCAGTGCACCAGTACTATTCCCTACCTGTGTGCCTTAAGTACCCAAGTCCTTCTAAATTTTATTATTTCCTTGTTTCTAAAGAGGAATCCTTGGCAAGACGAAGGGTTATCTCTACCCGCACAAATCAACCTCATCTGGGTGTATTTCATCTGATCTTCTCTTCTATTTTTGTTGCCAGAGAAATAATTGTCACATTATAGATAATATTTAAAAACTGATCTTCAGAAGACGGCAAGATCTGAGTGACTTAAACATCGATGTCCTAATGAATCAATGAATATATACATTCTGTGCTGCCACTAGCACACTTCTTAATTCTACAGACTTCTTACAACCTCCAGCTACATCTTTACCTCTTACTTCAGAAACTGCTCACCTTCTTTCCTTACAATCTAGATGCTCTTGGTGCTTTCGATGCCTTTCCAGTCTGCCTTACTGGGCAGACCTACCCCCAGCTGCTGTGAGTGCTGGTTACCCAAGCCCCCACCCCAACCCACCCCATTCACAGCTGACCTCTCTCTTGTAAGGAGCCTCTGCCTGAGAATCTGGAATCACCACTTTCTCCCAGGGTGTGGCTGCAGCCAACAACTTGAGGCCTTCAGGAGCCTCTGGCAAGGCTACGCCCTGTCTCATCCAATGTTTCCCTTAGTCCTCACAGGTTTATCCTGAGAACTTTCCCTTCACATATTGATACAGAAGTTCCCATCTCAGCTCTGCTCCGCAGACAAGAAGGAAGAGCTCTTTTACTTCAGAATGGGAGGAAGCTGTTTAGTCATATTTTTATTCTAATTCTTTCCTATTACCCTTGGACTTCTTTATAATAATGAGAAGTAGAGAAGTCAGCATGGAAGAGCTATGGCTAAGAATCAGTCTGGTTTGTTTTTAACTCATCCCGTTGACATACATAAAAACATCTATGGATTTCATTGCATGAACCATGCCTCTACGTTGTTGCTTGCTATCATGTCCTCCTTTAGAAAGGTATAATTAAAATTAAAATCACTAATTCTGTAACATGACTGTTCTAAGTAAATCCCTTTATATAATTAAAAATTTAAAAGAAATTTAAAAAATTTCCTTTACAGGAATTATGTCTTTCTGTTTTCAAGAGGTATTTTTATTTTCATTTTTAGCATTAGGATTGAACATTATTTTGACATTGTTGAAGATCTTTAAGTGAAGGGTAATTCATGATACTTATCATGACTTTAGAGAATAAGAACCAAGACATATGTAAATTGAAATAAAGTATATTAAAATTTTTTAAAAAAGTGCTTCAATTAAATGAATTTTTACTGAGAATCTGCTTTGTGGAAAAACTCTTCTAGATACTATGGGGAGAAGTTAATTGTGTGTCCTGACCCAAAAAGTTTCATATTCAGATATATAGACAAATGCACAAAATTAACTATAATAAATGCAGAAAAAGAACAATGGATATTAGCATTCTGATATCAGAGGAAAGGGCTACTAGGGACTTTGAATATCTGATTTAATTGAGCTCAACAAATATTGAGGGACTACAAACCAAATTTTTGTTCTAATGCCTGTAAGAGAGTAAGTCTTCAGGCCCTATCAGTTCATACTGACTTACCTGGCCAGTGCTATCCTGTGTTTCTCTTCCATATCTTTATAGGCTTGGAGGCAGGTATGAGTGGAGAACATTTCTATTCAGAGATTTATAAAATTAGGAGCAGTCACAAGCATGTTTTCTTCTGACCTGTCTCTAATTAACAATGAACAGGGGGAAATGGGAAGGAAGTATGAATTGAGAAACATATTTTTCCACAGAATTTGTGCACTCTATAAACAGTCTTCTTAAGAGAAACATTCAGGGGCACCTGGGTGGCTCAGTCCTTAAGCCTCTGCCTTCGGCTCAGGGCGTGATCCCAGAGTCCTGGGATAGAGCCATGGAGTCTGGCTCCCTGCTCCACAGGGAGCCTGCTTCTTCCTCCCCCACTCCCCCTGCCTGTGTTCCCTCTCTCGCTGGCTGTCTCTCTCTCTGTCAAATAAATAAATAAAACCTTAAAAAAAAAAAAAGAGAGAGAAACATTCAATTTTCTGATATGTCTAAATCCTCAATTCTATCCTGGACCCAGGTATCCATTTTTTAAATTTGTAAGCTTTAATTATTCTCTGAAGCAAATTTTGAGGAAGTAGGCACTATTTTGTTTTCTGAAACATCATTTTAAGCATATGGGAAAATATATTAACATCACTCCACCATTTTACTAAAAATATATTCTAGTCCTTCTAAGGACTCCAGGTCACCAATTTTACAGTATACAAGAGTCCTCTGGGTTGCAGCCAATGTGGAAGAACAGAATTTGTTTTGTGCTCACCAGGAGACTTAAATTCAGATAATTAACAAACCAGATTCTGAGAAACATTTTTCTTAACCATATGCCTTTAATGAATACTTTTTATCCCAAGTCCTTACAAAATCTGGATCAGCATTTTGCTCTATATTCAATTCTATTTTGGTATAATGATTGTTCTTGTTCAAAATTTATTGCATGGCGAGATACCTTTGAGATGTGTTAAGTTTGGGGAAAAGAATCTATTTTAAGGAAAAGACTATGTAAATATTACCTTTCCCATTCACATTATTACTATTCTGGGAAACAACATTCTTGACATTGAAGAATAAAGCTTTGAAAAGTAGTCATGAGCCTTAAAACTGTAAAAATCATTGTTTTCAGGGGCACCTGGGTGGCAAAGTCCTTAAGCGTCTGCCTTTGGCTCAGGGCGTGATCCCTGTGCTCTGGGATTGAGCCCCACATCAGGCTCCTCCGCTAGGAACCTGCTTCTTCCTCTCCCACTCCCCTTGCTTGTGTTCCCTCTCTTGCCGGCTGTTTCTATCAAATAAATAAATAAAATCTTTAAAAAAAAACATTGTTTTTAGTACATTTATATATAACTAAAAATAACTCTAAGACTACTATTAAAGAAAAAAACTAGAAAACAAATTTATATTCAATTTTCCTAATTGAGGATAAATAATCTTCAAGGGACATTATAAGTAACAGATCTGTAAAATGAAATATGTTAATGCTGATTAGGTCAGTAGCTAAAATGGGACTTATTTCATATTTTAAAAGGGGGAAACGTAAAAGAAAGTGACATTTGACACCTTTGTTTCATAAAAGTATCAAGTTGAGATGTTATATCAAAGACTTGTCAAAGACCACATGTATTTTCACATATGACTATGAAGTCTTACAAAACATTTCTAAAATTTATATTCATCTATTAGTGATTATCATTGTCCTCAATATTCCATTGCTCAGGTCTTTTATCTTCCATTACACCTTCTATGTCATTTGTTCATGGAACATATAAAGTAAGGGGAACTATTTGTGTTTTTCAAGAAAGATGAGGCACCATCTTTAAATAATTTGCCTAAAATCACATAGCAAAATTGTGAAATAATCAAGACAAAAATCTGAACTCTTCTTTGGTGGTTTCACCTCCAAGTATGAGTAGTAAATGTTATGCTATAATAGATACGATGGCCTTAGAATCATAAAGACATAGGTCTGAATGAATCGGCCTGGCACTGTCATTTGCAGGCTGGCTTCCCTGGACCATTTATTCATTGTAGAACTTCTCAGGAGAGAACCATGTGCACTGGGGTCCTTTTGAGTCAGTTCCAGACATATGCTGATATATGCTTAATAGTTACTGGGCAGTTTGGTGGGACCTGGGACACTTAAACTTGCTACAGTCTGTTCTGGCCACAGAAACCTAGTCTGTTTACCCTAGCCTGTCACTCAGGTTTATTGTTTCTTCATGTGTGCTCATGCAGAAAAGGTGGAGAAGGAATAATTTACTAAGCCTAAAGAAGCTTTGGGTTCTTCTTTGTGAGAGGAAGCCTTGTGATAGCCTTATCTTTGAAGATAAGCCCAATAAAGCAATAAAGTTTAATAAAGCTCAATAAAGTTTAAATAAATTGCCCCTTGGTTAAGGACTAGTCAGCTGGGAAATTGGCATTTTTGGACCCAGGTGGTGTGATTCTGATTCAAATCCTGAACCTTTCCCACCTTGTGGTAATGCCACCTAACTGACTCCATTTCAAATGTTGACCATCTGTAACATGTGACATCAAAGCCAGAAGAAAGATTAACATGAAACCTATGTCTGTGCCTTTGCAACCCTGAAATAAGCATGAAAGTCGAGGGAGTGGCTTCAAAGGCTAGGTGTCTTGAAGACCAACCACCACCAGTAGGGGGCCCCTCACCGGATGGTCTTTGCAAGTCTACCCTTGCCTTCCTACAGGGTATTCTCAACAACAGAAGGATTTAGTAGATTTTTATTGGCACAATTGGTACCAATTAACATAATAATATCAAAGAGCACTCAACCTTTAGTGAAAATAATGGAAGTTTTTTTTTTCCCTTAAGCAATTTTGAAGAAATTAATACCTTAAAATGTTAGGGGCACCTCGCTGGCTCAGTTGGTGGAGCATGTGATTCTCGCAGGTTGTGTGTTCAGGCCTCATATTGGGTGTAGAGATTACTTAAAAATAAAAGTGTTAAAAAAAAGGAAAATGTTAATAATATTGATACTAATGGAGTTTCAACATCTAGAGTAAAATAAGATCTCCTTCCAAAATCATTACCCAAAAGTTACAGAATCTATAGAATATAAAGAAATCAAACTGTGCCTTGACCCCTTACAATCCATGCCAACTTAAATATCAACATTATTCCAGGTACTACTGCCAGGAAGAAATATTAAAGTAAAGCTGAAATAATGAAAGAAGCATGAATCATCATCAAGTGTGAAAAGCCCAAATTTTATTCAAATATATGTCTCTTCTATACATAAGAAAAAACACCCAAACTTCTAATGAAACTTAAAATACATGTATTTTTAAACCAGTAGTGGTTGACTTAACATGACTTTAAAACAATATAAGAAAATACATTTATAAACATGAAGTTACAATGGACAAAGATTTCCTTGAGTAGTTTTTAAAAGTTGTTTTATAAGAATATTTATTCTACTCAAAAATATTTACAAGTAACTGATAAATCCTGAGCACTTACATAATATTGATTAATGCTTTGCAGATACTCAGAAAATATTGGCTAATTGAATGAACTACAACTTATTTTTATGTTGTCACTTACTGCTTCATTGCAGTTACATCTTGCCCCTTATTTCTCATACCTGAATGGATTCAATTCTGTCATCCTTCTATTTTTTCTTCTTTCTCCCCACTCCATTTTCTGCATATGCTTTCCCTACCATTCTTAATCTCAATGATTTCCTTCTTACTTTCCTATAGAATGCCATTAATAAAGAAATTAACAGATGCAACTTTATTGGCAATGAATATGGATCCTTTTTTGAGGCAGTCTGTAAATATCTTTTGATTATTTAAGGGAAAAAATTATCCCCCCAAATGGAAAGTATTTGTGATATAGGAACAAGAAACACAGAACTGAAAAAAAAGAATACTGATCGTTTGTGTTCTTTTTAGGACACGTTGTCATGTTCTTCATGGCCAACATCTCCAGGCTTGAGATGGGAAAAGCGATGGTGTGACCTTAGGCTGATCCCACTGCTTCATTCACGTTTCTCTCAGTATGTGCCTGGGACAGATTTGAGTCGGTGAGTTCATGCTAGTAGGTTCTGATTTTCTGTTCACTGTGAAGAGGCCTACGACTAAACTTTTAACATGATATGGCTTATGATTTTTATTCTCAGCACATTTCTAATAGTAGAAAGAAGAACTACAAAAAATAGTATAACGCAAATATTTATGAATCTAATGACATAAAACATTAAGGCCCTGACTCTATTAACTTGCTATAATAGATTCAGTGTCTTTAATAGATAGAGTTTTATTGTTTTTTTTAATTTTATTTTAGTTTTAGTAACTTGTTTTTTCTCAAGGAAATTGTATAGTTCATTTAGATAGCAAACTTTATTTTCATGTACTTGCTAATATTCTTATATTATCTTTTCAAATAAGTGTAGATTATTAGCAATGTTCTGAAACTCTTCATTATGTGTGTTATAAATAATGAGTATCTGCTTCTTTCTTGGTTGTTTTCATCCCTTAAATTCTTTGGCTTGACTTTTTGTTCTTATAGTTTCTTGAGATTGATGTTCTAAGTGTTCTGAAACTTCTCTGTAACAAGTGGTATGGTAAATCTTTTAGGGTTTGCAGGCCTAATTTCTCTGTCACAACTAATGAATTCCACCTTTGTTTCATAAAAACTGCCATAGACAATATATAAATTAAAGGGTATAGCTGTATTCCAATAAAACTTTATTTATAAAAACAGGTGTCAGGTAAGATTTGTTCTGTAGGCCATAGTTTCCTAAACTTTGGTTTGATCATTAATTTTTCAGACATTCTTTGCTAATCTATGTAGTCAGAACATTATGTTTCCATCAAAAGTCTGCTCTAGCTATAACCAGAAATTGAGGATTATATCTTGATTTATTTTCATAGCTTTTGAGTGTATCATTTGTTATAGTTTTCTGAGTGGTTGCTCATCTTATCACACCATTGGTATTGATTTATCACTTTGAATGAAATATAAAAACATTACTTTCATTTAGATCCCTTAATCCTCCCTACTTTGTAAGCATGATTATCTTATCAAGCACCATTATCAGGTGGTATTATGATTTTTGCTTCAATAATCAAAATTGATCTTAAAACTTATGGAAGGAAGGATAGTTTATTATATTTAACCCAAGATTTACCCATTCCAATATTCTTCTTCCTTTCTAAAGTTGTAAGTCTTCTGTTAACATTTCCTTTCTATTTAGAGTTTTTTTTTAAGCTGTTCTTTAAAGGTAAATTTACTTGCATCAAATTCTCTTAATTTCCTTTGTCTGAAAATATCTTTATTTTATTTTCATTCCTAAGGATAGTTTCCATGGATATAGAAATCATAGTTGACAATTCTTGCCTTGTATCTGAAAAATGTCATGCACTGCATTTGGTCCTCCCTGATCATTCAAATTGGTGCTTCCCTATAAATAATATGTTCTTTCTCTCTTCCTGCTTTCAAAGTTTTTTTTTTTCTTTTTTCTTTTCTTTAGTTTTCAAAAGTTTAATTATGATGTATCTTTGCAATGATTTCTTTGGGTTTATTCTCTCCTGGCTTCACTCAGCTTCTTAAATCTGTATGTTTATAACTTTCAGCAAATTATAGATGTTTTCAATCATTACTTCTTTAAATACTTTGTCAGTCCCCGTCTCTCTTCTCTCCTTTTGAAACTTTGTTAATACAATGCTAGCTCTTATATTATTCTTCCACAGATCCTTGAAAATTTATACTTTTGCTTTTCAATCAATTTTATTTCTGCTATACAGACTGGGTAAATTCTATTGATCTGTCTTCAAGTTCTCTGATTCTATCTTCTCTTGTTTCTATTCTGCTATTGAGAACATTCAGCATGATTTTATTTTTGTTGTTGTTGATGTGTTTTTCAGTTCTATCATGTCCATTTGGTGTATGTGTGTGTGTGTGTGTGTGTGAAATTTTCTAATTTTTATTTGTTTTGAGAACCTTGTAATTGCTTATTGAAACATTTTATGATGACAGCTTAAAATACTTGTCAGATAATTTCAGTATCTCATTTATCTCAGTATTGGTGTTTGGATTGTCTTTTCTCATTCATGTTGTGATTTTCCTGGCTTTGGTAAAACCAGTGATTTTTTAAAAAAATTATCCTGGACTTTTTGGGTATTAAATTATGAGACTCTGGATTCTTTTTTAATCTCCTTTTTAAAGCAAGTAATCCTTTTTGACTTGAAATGTGAGGGCTGGATGGCTGTGTCTGTTAAGTTCCCTGAATGTCCACTCATACTGCCTCATTAAAGATGACTGAAATGTAAGTTTGCCACACTCCTTGGTCCGTCTAACTAAATCCTGGTGAAAGTCAGATGCCAGTGGATCATACATTGGTTTTGAGTGGAGTGTCAGCTTATTTCCCTGGTTGACCTTGCTGACACATTTTATCTTGAGATAATTGTATTTTCACATGCAGTTGTATGAAATAATACAGATATTCTGTTTATTCTGTTTGCTCCTTACCCATTTTCCCAAATGGTAACTTCTTGCAAAACTATAATACCCTACCACATTCAGGAAATGGATAAAATCCACCACTCATTCAGATTTCACATGTATGAGTGTGTGTGTGTGTGTAGTTTTATAATTTTTTCTCCTGTTTACTTTCTCTAATCCACAATCAAGAACAGTTCCATGAGAACCCTAAGAACCTTCCTGTTACCTTTCTATAACCATGCCAATATCCTTCTCCCTAGCATACCCCTGACCTCTGAACACAATTTATTAATGTGTTCTTCACCTCTATTATTATGTCATTTTAAGAATATTATATAAATGAAGTCTTATATAATGTAACCTTAATGGATTGAATTTTCTTACTCAGCATAATTCTCTAGTAATTCTTCCAAGTAGTTGCATTTTTCAGTTGTTCATTGCTTTTTAATTTCTGATAGTATTCCATGGTATGGATGTCGTACGTTAAAAATATTCACCCCTTGAAGGGTATCTGGGGTGTTCCAGTTTTAGAATATTACAAATTAAGATGCTATGAACATTTGTGGATAGATTATTACATGACCATGTATTTTGATTTCTTTGAGTAAATGCTCAAGAGCTCAATTGTTGAGTTGTATGCGTATTTAGTTTGTAAGAAACAGGTGCACTGTTTTTTAGACTGGCTGTACAATTCTATATTCCCACCAGCATGTATGAGTGATCTCGTTTCTCTACATCTTTGCCAGCATTTGGTGTCATTGTTATCTTTTTAGTTTGCATTCTGGTAGACATGTAGCAATATGTCGTTGTGACCTGAATTTGTGCATCCTAATGGTGTTGAACATCTTTTCGTGTGCTCCTTTGTCACACAAAATCCTCTTTGGTGAAATTTCTTTTGTCTTTTGGCTCTATTGTAATTCACTTTTTGTTTTTTGTTTTTTTTTGTTTACTATTGAGGCTTGAGAGTTTTATTTATATTCAAGAAAAAGTTCTTTTTCTCAACACACTAGTTTTTGTATTATATTTCCTTTATCTTTTTAAAGATTTTTTTGTCAATAATTAAAAATTATTGTTTTTTATTTCCTCTATAATATTGTTATATATGTATATGTATCCTTTTTTGTTTGTTTTAGTTATTACCTAAACATTACACCATATGTCTTAGTCTGTTCAGACTGCGATAACAAAATGGATGGTATAAACAACAGAAGTTTATTTTTTACAGCTCTGGATGCTGGATGTCCAAGATAAGGTACTATGATGGTAGAGTTCTCTGGTGAAGGTGGTCTTCCTGATTCATATCTGTTGTCCTCTCTTTGTGTACATACAAAGTGGAAGGAGCTGAGGATTTCTCTGGAGTCACTTTTATAAACCACTAATGCCATTCATGAATGCTGTACTCTCATGGCTTAAGCCACTTAGGCCACTCCCAAAGGCTTCAACTATTAATGCCATCACATCAGTCATTAAGATTTCAACATACAAATTTTTGGAGTGAAGGGAGCAGGGGATGCAAACACTCAGACCATAGCATCATATAATTTCATTCAATTTACTAATTTTGCCTTTTCAGAAAATGCTAGAAACTTAGAACACTTTAGCTCTTTATTCCTTTCCTATCTTTGGACATATTTCTTTCTTTTCTTTCTTTTTTTTCTTAGGTTTTTATTTATTTATTTATTTGCGAGAAAGAGAAAGCATGAGGCAGTGAGGAGGGGCAGAGGGAGAGAGAGAAGCAGACTCTCCGGTAAGGTGAGCAGGGAGCCCAACCTGGGGGATCATTCATGACCCAAGCTGAAGGCAGATGGTTAACTGACTGAATCACCCAGGCACCCCTGGACATATTTCTGATATAATTTTTAATTCTGTATGCATTTTAAATTCCTCAAAATATTATATTATTATCTTTGCATAACTCTTCAAATGTATCCTACCTTTAATCTCCCTGTTTTTCTTTGTTTCTTTCGTTTTTATTTTTTTTCTGCTTTAAGAACTCTTAATATTTCTAATAATGATATATATTTTTAAGTGCATATATTGGTTTTGTTTTTACTTTAAAAAATTTACACAGATACATGATGTAGAATCATTTAGCTAAAACAATTTACGAGAAAAAGGAAATTGTTTGGATGAGTCCAGATGACTCCCTACATTTTTATTTTTATAGCTCTGCAATACATCAACAGCTTTTAGCAATTGAATTTAATTACACTCAATAAATATTACAGTAATAAGCAGTTATAAACATAGCACTATTCAGAGTGGATTGAACAGCAATTCAGATTCAAGAGCTAATTTATTGTTCATTCATTCATTCACTCAATAAATATTGATTTAATGTCTGTATGTAGGAGGTGTTATGTTTGGTGTTTTCCCTGAAGGAGCTTACAGGCCAGTGGCAGTTGCAACTGTGAGGAGAAAAAAAAAAAATAAAAGGATAAATTAGTAGCCCAGGATGACAAATATAGGAAATTATTTATGTTGCTTCAAAACCTAGGATGTCATTTGTTGGCTGGTTTTCACAAGGCCCATAATTTTAACTTCAGTGATAAAATATCTGTCATATTTAATTGCAACAAAGTTGTATTACTGTCATACACTATTGTGTAGGTGTGGATTAAAACATCATGATATTTTTTATCAGTGATAAGACAGTTTATGTTCATCTATGGTAATGACCCTGATTTAGAAATATATATTGGGTTTAGGGGCTCCTGGGTGGCACAGCGGTTAAGCGTCTGCCTTCGGCTCAGGGCGTGATCCCGGCGTTATGGGATCGAGCCCCACATCAGGCTCCTCTGCTATGAGCCTGCTTCTTCCTCTCCCACTCCCCCTGCTTGTGTTCCCTGTCTCACTGGCTGTCTCTATCTCTGTCGAATAAATAAATAAAATCTTAAAAAAAAAAGAAATATATATTGGGTTTCAACTCTGAAGTGTCATATTATTGCAAAGCATTGTGTGTTGGGGTATTAGAATGGGAATGGGAAGTAAAAGATTGTGGGAACTTTGGCATTTTTTTTAATAGCTAAACTTAATTTTCCCTATAAGAAAAGTGAGTATATTGAATAATATATAATGTTATATGTATAAAATGTAATATATATATATATGAATTTTAGAAATGTAGTATGTATCTCCATACATTCAATGCTTAGCATGGCTTATAGCTCAGAAGCACTCAATAAATTCTTATTAAATTAGTTTTAATGAGGAAACATTCCATCTTTCTGTTTCTGAGTAAGAGTATGATCTACTGCATGCTTTTCAAACAGTATGGAATCCGTGAGTATTGAAATAAAATCTACTGATTTCCACTATTAGTTTCTAAGAATTCCAGTGGCAGCACAATCCCTACTGCTTTTCCAAGAGTTCTCAGCCTTTTTTGTCCTGAGGTGAGGACGTCTGAGTTGGTATCATGTTTTTTTAGGCACCTATGGATGAAGTTTAGTACTGGAACGGAGAGCAAGGATGGTGGTTGCGAGTACTGTGCTTTTAACATGCAAGAAATTTGTAAAATGAATTCTAATGATGGGGCAAATATGAATCAGAAACACTCAGTTCATAGTTGTTCGTTGAAGGATGGGACTTTTCAGAAATGTATAGTTTAGGAGATCTCAGGTGGAAGGAAAACAAATGATGATATGAAATAGAAAAGAAGTAAATAGGTGGGGGAAAAAACGACTGACTATAAGACTATAAAAACAGAATCTATTGTGAATAATGTTTTAAGGTGAAGAAAGTTGTTGATTTTATCAACTACAGAAAAGAAATACTGAAAGGACTCAGAAACTCATTAATTTTGGAGTGACTTAGGGTGGAATTATTTTTAGAGTGAATTCAATTAAAAAATAGTTGGTTATGAGAAGAATATTGACAGAGGCACGTGGGTGGCTCAGTCGGGTAAGCATCTGACTCTTGATTTCAGCTCAGTTCATGATCTCAGGATAGTTAAATTGAACCCCACGTTGGGCTCCATGCTCAGTGGGGAGTTTGCTTGAAATTCTCTCCTCCCTTTGCCTCTACCCACTCTATCTCTCTAAAATAAATGAATAAAAACTTTAGAAAAAATAAAGAAGAATAATGACAGTAAAGAAAGGGAAACAGTGTGTAAAGGATATGGTAATTTAATGAGGGGGAAAGAGGGATATGAAATTTAAGGCATATCATGGTCAGGTCATAGTTACTAATTGATGGAAAGGGGTCAATACCAGTGAAGCTAGAGGAGGAACAGCTTGTTGGGTGTACCATTACTCTTGCTATTCCATTGATCTCTTGCTACAGGTGGTCCTATACACATGGCTCCAGAGTGATTGAACTGATTGACTTTTTTCATTTTCTGTGATAGGTCAACAGGTCCACAAGGACACTGCTTCGTGTAAACCAGGAGCAGCCAATGATTTTCAAAAAATATTCAACTAAATAATATTAAGATCCTACTTGATTTCACCTACCCACAAGCCATGCAAGAGTCCCTTTGTATAACACAATCTTCACATATTCTCCACCTCTTCGCCTGTTGGTTTGCAAACTGGCCCCCTTACTCATGTAAGGGCAAGGAAAGACCTAAGAAAGGCAGAACACTCCAGATTGGTAGGTGACAGGTTTAAAAAGCAAAGGAACTTATTTATGTGGTTGACCTTTGCAGCCACCCAACAGAATCTTTAAATTGATATAAAAGCCTTAATTGGGTTCAGTCATGTATACCATCAGAAGGTTTCAACAACACTTTATTCTCTCAAGGCAATGTCCTTGGAACAGCATGGAAATGGTAGGCAGAATGTACATTCTAAGGACAGAACAGGTGGTGAGGAGCCTCCAGTAGCCTGGGTCTAGCTTGGGGATCAACTGGCAATCATATCCTCTCCATTCTTATACATTGGTACCATGGGGTTAAGGGAGAAAAAGGCATAACTCCTTTAAGATATATAATTCTCTCTCTGGAAAAGCTCAAGTTTCCTTTGGGCAACTCTAGACCAACTTTGCATAGTTTTTTTCAATCTAGAGAAAAATTACCTTGTCAGATAGTCCCTACTTGTTTTGTTTTCAAGTTTATGACATAATTATTGATACTTCAATAATACAAGCCTAACAATTACATTTTAACATTTTCTGTAGCCAGAGAAAGATAGACTCCCAGGGAACTTGAGTACATCTGGAAAATTGAAAAAATAAATAAGGAATAAACTTTAAAAAAGCATATTCCAGTAAATTTTGGACTTAGATAAAAGACTTCTGATTGATAAAATAAAAAGAAATGTATTTCTAAAACCCATAAAATTTTAATAAAAAATAGGATAAAGACACCAGATATTCAAGAGTTGGAACTCAAGGTTATCTTTTCAGAATGACATAAAGATAGGTAGGGTTCAGTAATTAAAGAAAGACAAACTATGGAGTAGCTGTTACAAGGAATAGGACTATCCAGTTGTGTGAGAAAAATACAAGGACTGTTAGGTAAACAAGAGAATCTGCAATATATATAATGCTGACTGCAGTGAGGGTAGAAAAATGGCAAAGTAGATCACAGGTACTAGGATTCTGATTCCCAGATACCAATTGTATTGGGACTGTTTGCACAAATTATTACTTTTTCCAGGGAATTCTGACACATTAGGAAGAAAAAGCTATAAATTTAATTGAACTGAAGTTATCGAGTACCAGGAATTCATAAGATAGAAACAGCTGGCGGTCAAAATGTCAGGCAATTTAGGACAGGGGAAAAAAAAAACACATAATTGTTATGGATGAACAGGGAACTCAGTCTGTGGAGGAATGCAAATATACTCTGAGTAGATTTATGGACAAAGACAATTAGAAGGGTTAAAAAAGATGAAGAATACAATAATTAAATGGTGATGGAAAGGGAAAGATTATAGTCAAAGAACAGATATGTCAGAATTTAAGTTTGACAGTGGAACTGTCTTGAATGACAACCAGATCTCAAGTTATTAAAAGCAATGGATTTCTTTCTTTTTTTTTTTTTTTAAGATTTTATTTATTTGACAGAGATAGCCAGCGAGAGAGGGAGCACAAGCATGGGGAGTGGGAGAGGAAGAAGCAGGCTCCCAGCAGAAGAGCCTGATGTGGGGCTCGGTCCCATAACACTGGGATCACGCCCTGAGCCGAAGGCAGACGCTTAATGGCTGAGCCACCCAGGTGCCCCGAAAGCAATGGATTTCTAAAATAAAGGAAAGAAAATAAAAGGCATACAGATTAGGGAGTAAGAAATAAAACTGTCTTTGATTACAGATGGCATGATAACCAATGTAGAAAATCAGAAATAATTGACAAAAAAATTCCTGTAACTAGTAAATGATGATAGATGTATGCAGGATACGAGATTCATATGCAAAAGTTAATCACTTTTCTGTATATCAGCAATTAGAGGGAGAATTTGATATTAAAAATACAATACCATTTACATTAGCACCCAGGTAAATGAAATGTTGATCTATAGGAGGAAAACTACAAAACTCTGGTGAACAAAATCAAAGGAAAATTAAACAAATGGAGAGATAGTCCATGTTCATGTATAGGAAATCTTGATATTGTCAAAATGCCAATTGTTTCTAACTTGGTCTTTATATTCAATGAAATCCCAATCAAAATGCTAGCAAATTATTTTGTGATTTTTTTGGAAGAGTCAGAAGACCTAGAATAGCCAACACAATATTCAAGAACAAAAATAGTTAGAGGACTGATACTACCTGACTTCAAGACTTAGCAAAAACTGCAATAATCAAGACAGTGTGGTACTGCAAAGTAATAGACAAAAAGACCAATAGAACAGAAAGGGGAGCCCAGAAATAGACTCCCATAAATACATCCAACTGATGTTGACAAGGAAGCCAAGATAATACAATGGAGAAAAGAGCTTTTTCTTTTTCTTTTTTAAAGATTTTATTTATTTATTCAACAGAGATAGAGACAGCCAGCTAGAGATGGAACACAAGCAGGGGGAGTGGGAGAGGAAGAAGCAGGCTCACAGCAGAAGAGCCCAATGTGGGGCTCGATCCCATAACGCCAGGATCACACCCTGAGCCGAAGGCAGACGCTTAACCGCTGTGCCACCCAGGCGCCCCAAGAGTTTTTTCAACAAATGGTGCTGGAACAACTCAACATCCATATCCAAATAATGAATCTAGACACAGAACTTATACCCTTCCTCAAAATTAACCCCAAATAGATGAAAGACCTATGTATAACACAAAATTATAAAACTTCAAGAAGATAACATAGGCAAGAACCTCTATAAACTTGGGCGTGGTGATGCTTTTTACGTACAACACTAAAAGCATGATCTATGAAAGAATGAACTGATAAGCTAGACTCCATTAAAATCACTGATTTATGTTCTACAAAAGATAATGTCAGTAGAATAAGAATATAAGCTATGGACTGGGAGAAAATATTTGCAAAAGAGATCTGATAAAGGACTATTATCCTCCCCCCCCAAAAAAGAAAGAAAAGCAAGAAAGAAAGACAAAGCTCTTAAAACTCAACAATAAGAAAATAAACAATCCAACCAAAAAGAAAAAAAAAAAAAAAAAGGCCGGAAACCTTAACAGACGCCTACCTCACCAAAGAAAATAGGCAGATGGCAAGTAAATGTATGAAAAGATGCCCCACATCATATATTACCAAGGAAATGCAAATTAAAACAACAATGGGATACCAGCATACCTATTAAAGTGACCATAACCCAGCACAATGACAACACTGAACACCTAGGAGGATATGGGTAACTAAGAATTCTCATTCACTGCCAGTGGCAATTCAGACACTTGGTCCAGACACATTGGAAATCATCCAGCAGTTTCTTACAAAACTAAACATAAGTCTTACCATATGACCCAGTAATCACACTTCTTAGTATTTACCCAAAGGAGACAAAACTTAAGTCCAAACAAAAACTGGCACAGATGTTTATAGAAGCTGTATTCATAATTGCCAAAACTTGGAAGCAAGATATCCTTCAATAGTTGAATGGATAGGGACACCTGGGTGGCTAAGTCAGTTAAGCGTCTGTCTTTCACTCAGGTCATGATCCCAGGGTCCTGGGATCAAGTCCAGCATCGGGTTCCTTGCTCAGTGGGGAGGCTGCTTCTCCCTCTGCCTGCTGCCCCCCCCGCTTGTGCACTCACTCTCTCGCTCTCTCTCATCAATAAATAAATAAAATCTTAAAAGAATAGTTGAATGGATAAATAAACTGTGTATTCCAGATAATGGAATATTATTCAGAAATAAAAAGAAATGACCTATCAAGTCATGAAAAGACATGGGAGACCATAAATGCATATTATTAAATGAAAAAAGTCTGTCTGAAATGGTTACATACTGCATGATTCCAAGCATATGACATTCTAGAAAAGGCAAAACTATAGAGGCAGTAAAAAGATCAGTGGCTGCAGGGTTAGAGATATGCTGGGGCAGGTAGAGGAGGAAGTTAAGAAGCTGAGCAGAGAGGATATTTAGGGCAATGAAAATACTCTGTATGATATTATAATGATGGACACATGCCATCATACATTTGCCCAAACCCACAGAATACAGAACACTAAGAGTGAATCCTAATGTAAACTATGGACTTTGGGTATTAATGATGTGTCAATGTAGGGCCATCAATTGTAAGAAATTTACACTGTAGTTGGGGAATGTTGATAATAGGGGAGGCTATAAGCGTGTGGAGGCAAGGAGTATATTGGAAATCTTTTTACTTTCCCCTAAATTTTTCTGTGACCCTAAACTGCTCTTTAAAAAAGTCTTAAAAATGCAAGGTATGAGGGACAAATGTTGCTATCTTTATTTTACACACAGGAAAATTAGAGGTCAGAAAGTTACATAAAATTGTTATTTGTAATAACTTTGCAGATAATAAATGGAGAGGGGCAGAAGAGCTTTTCCGACAAAGGAAGTACTGGGGTGGGGGAAGATGTAGTTGCATAAAATTATAGGACTTATTTAGAGAATGATGAGTTATTGTGTTTCAAATCATGAAACAAATTGGAGATTTAAACCTTGGAAAATAGGTAACAAAATAGTTCAGAAGAGCTCTCCATGTACCTCACCAAAATGTTTAGGTTTTGAGCTTGAACAATAAAAGCTATAATGAGACTGTCAACCAAGATGGGACGCCCAGTGCAGAAATTATCCTAAACTTGGTGAATGTGAATTGAACTCAACAAGAAATAGAGTAAATTGCTGATCACTAAGCTAAGTGCCTTTTAAATTTTTTTCCTTTCCTTTATCACTTTCCCAAATAATTAATAACCAAATCAAGTAAATGGCTTATTTTCAATACCATGTGAGTCGATGTTCTCTCCTAGTACACAGAAAATCACTCTTTTGAAACAGACTCTTATCATTGTCCATCTTGAATATTGCAAAGCCCTCCTCATCCCTCTTCATTTTATTATCATTTTTTTCCCATCTTCTTAACCACCACAGAGAGATCTCTCTAAAATACGAATATGAGCCTGTCATTCCAATGCTTGAATGTTTCCATTGGTTTCCCCTGACTTTCAGGATTGGGTAGAAATGTTGTAACATGCTTTGCAAAGCTCTTGATGATTGGGTTTACTTTATTGTCCACTTTGTGACTTGCCACTTCCCCACATGCACATTGTCCAAGCCAAAAAGCCCACATTTCTCCCAAAATACTCCTGATATTTGGTTTTGGATTAAGTATCCTTTCTAAATGCTCTCCCTTCTCTTCTCCATCTAAGCCCTTCAACCAGTGAGAACCAAAACCTTGAAGTAATTTTGACGCTACTCTCGTCCTCAAATTCCATTTAAAAAGCGTGTTATTAAATCACATCCTTTCTAATGACTTTATAAATTCTTTGAGCTAATTGGTTCCTTTTCACACTAGCACATATTTATTTCGTTCCATATCATCTCATAGTTTACCAGTTATAATATTGATAGTCCTCTATATAAAGGCCTGCGGTTGCTCCCTGTGGACTTTGAGCCCCTCAAGTGACATACAAAGCCCTCTGCTCCAAGCCTGACTGCTTTTCCATGCTCATATCCCACCCTCTTCCTCATGGATGTGGCAATCCAGCTACTCCAAACTAGTATATTTTAGTGTCTGCAGTTCTTGCTCCTCGTGCTTGAAGTGCTGTCTCTGTTCACGCCTCACAAATTTAATGTCTTCTTACATATGCCTTCATGAGGTATAAAATCAACAATGAATCAAAATGTGAATTACTAATGGTATTAATCAGACATATATGTAAGTTTATGTATATGCATGAATTACATTTAAAATTATGCATGAACTTTTTTAATTAGTAGAATATTTCTCACACAGAGGAAGACTAAATTTATATTTAAAAAAATAAACCTGCATTGAAATTCAGCAACTTTTGGGAATAATTTTCAGTTGCCAGAGCAATGACCAAGAGTACTTAGAAAAATATAAAAATATTAAGCAGATATAACTTCAAGTTATTTAATTCTAGTATTGTAACTGTTTTTTCAGCAAGTGAGTATGTGCATGCATGTGTGTATATTAAGAATCATAGTTCTTTCTGGGTATCCTCTAGGCTACTACAATACTGTTAAAGTTTAATGTCTCACAATACCAAATAAATGGATAATGTAGTCTATTGATTTCAAAGCGTATATCATCAAGTAAGATGAAATGAAAAAGGGTTTTTTTTTCCCCTGATTATCTCTCTTCAGAGAGATACTTTTTCTAAAGGCTAAAAATAAAAGCAAAAACACTATAGTTCTTCCTAAGTGCCTAATGAAGCAATAAGTCCACTAAACATTCTCAAATATTGCAGTCAAGACTACATATTAATGGATTATTCACAGGAAAATTACTTATGGAGCGTCAGTGATATGTGAAAGTTATCGGGATCTCACCAGTTACTCTATAAATACTTGTTAAATCTGTAAAGTAGATTATTCTTATTTTCCTATAGAGGAAATTGTGTCACAACTAAGTGGACTAATTTGCCAATATTCTCATTTATTCAATAGCAAAGGAAGAAATATGACCCAGAGTGTAATCCTTATGATCAGCCTATTTTGGAAGAGGTCATATGTAAGCAAAGGAGCTCCTTAAGTATTTCACTTATTCATGAAAGAGTTTCCATTAAATCAATCTGAAAAGTTGAAACTGAATGTAAAAAGTGTTATATGTTAACATATAAGCCTGGATTTATAAAAGATTAATCCCTCAGAATTATTTTTTCTAGGGACTGTGTAACATATATGATTGCATAGATTGCAGATTTGATCTAAGTGTATTAACTTTAATCAGCTAAAAATATCAGGAGCTACCATGATTCATTTAAAGCAGAGAGGACAAATACGTTCAGGACATGCTCTAATTTAAGGTACGCAAAGCAATGGTTTGATCATCAGAGAGCAGAAAGAAATGTATATTACTAAACTCAAATTAGTTCTCATTTTCCATGAATGTGAGTTCTCTGGATATTTTAAATGTCTTCCTCACTGCTGAATATCAAAATTAAAGCTAAGAAAGACATGTGAAGTTATAATATTCTTTTCATGCTATGCATATTTTTTTTCTTGTCACAAATTCAAAAGAACGTTACTTCAAACAGACAAACAATAGTTTATTTTCTAAAGTCTTTTCATGTATTTTTAAGAGAAAACAAAAAAGTATATCTGAACACTTCCCTGTTATCAGTTGAAAGGCCTTGGTGAAGGGTATAGGAGCAGATTTCTCTAAAAGTATCAATAACTTAGAAGCAAAGTGCCTTAGAAGTGGAAGCTTTAGCATGTGTCCACTTATGAGGTATGGACTTATATCACGGGAAGGCAGGGTGACACAGGTGCTGGACTTGAGCCAGATCTATGTTCTGTGGGTGTCCTTTCTTTGTTTGGGGAAGTGAAATCGTGCCTACTATCCACATTTACCTAGTTACAAAAGGCATACGACAGAAAAGGTATTAAAGGAAAAAGATATAAATTTATATAATTTACAAAGCCTTTGAATTGAACTTTTCTATTTCTTCATAATTGGCTTAGCTTTAAATACAGTTTGTGCATTTCCAAAGTGTATCATGTTACACAACAGGCTGATTCTCAAGCCCAAGCCATTTGGCTAGCTTCAATTCATTTTGAAAATTTTATCAATTCTTGTCCATTAAGCTCATATCTAAATACACAAAAACTTGATATTTGGGGAAAAAAACACATTAAAGCTGTAGGGAGCCAGTTTGAATTCTATAGCACTTTGGTAAACAATTTAGGATGGTATCATTTAATTATCTCTAACAATGACAAAAAATCAACAAAAGTCCGTAAGATTATTTATAGTGGCCATTGGATTTTAAAGAAAAGTTTGGTTGTTCTTGCAATGCACAACATTCACATAAATACAGAGAAAATTTAAATCTGAGGAGGAGCTAAGAACCCCTTGTCCAAAGCATCTTTGGGAAGAGGCATAAACTGAGGTCGAACATGGTTTACAACTAACAAAATGCTTCAGTTCATGACGTCAGATGATTTTTTATATGATGTTTAATGTTTGTGTGTCTTTTTTGGTGATCTTTCCATTGTAAATAAAAAAAAATGCATTGAAAAATGTAAAGCAGTGCCCAGGAGGCTCAGTCGGTTAAGCGTCATGATGCCAGTATTCAGGTCATGATGCCAGTATCATCGGATTGAATCCCCCATAGGGCTCCCAGCTCGGCAGGGAGCCTGCTTCTCCCTCTCCTTCCTGCTCATGCTCTCTCTCACTATCTCTGTTGCTCTCTGTCTCTCTCTCTCTCACAGATAAATAAATAAAATCTTAAAAAAAAGAAAAGAGAAATGTAAAGAGGAAATGATGTCAGCCAAAGTAATAAATAAATTTCTATGTATATTTTTATAGTGAACTGGGAAAATAAGCCTTCTAAAATGTCTTAGATATTCTTCCATTTACATAATATATATTTTACAACTCAAATTTTCTCCAAATTTATCTGAATCTCAAGATACTTTCTAGTAATTCAAAATTATATGTTGTCTGGGTTAATCCTTAGTGTTTCATTTAAAAACAGAGATATTTATAAAGAGAAATAAGCAAATATGAATTCGAAGCTGCATTTGTATTGTGTAAAAGAAAAGCTTTCAACAGATACTATTTCAACTTGCAAACAGATAAATGAGATGATGTTTGATCTGATTCGTTCTGACATGTCTGCAGGCAGAATGCTTTTCAAGTCATTGCTGTGGACGGGGTCTGCAGTGGGATTATTCAGTGCCTCTCTGCTGAAGACTGTATTGACTGGCTACAAGCAATAGCAACCAATATTTCAAACCTCACAAAGCACAATGTAAGTAGTGATTTAAGGAATACCTGGCCATAGAGTTTATCAGCCATGGTAAATTTCTTCAGTATATATGTAATTTACAGCAACTGCTGGGTGTTTACCTAAGAGTGAATTTATATCCATCATGAAGGCTATTCTGGAATACTTATTTAAAGAAAATCACTTTATCTTGGGTTTTAGCCCAGAGTATCAGTTCAAGAATACTTACACATTTAATTTTTCATTCACAAACACGATAAACCATCAAAGTAACTTAAATAAGTGAAAGTAAATATGTACATATGTAGATATATGTACATATAAGTATAAAAGTATTCTGAACTAAAACAGTACTGAATTTCGAGATAGCATTATTGAGTTTCCTTTAGTGATTTTAGAATTGCAGCTGGAACTGTCTGATGGGGTAAGAGGTGAGGGTGAAAGACTCAGCATGGAGACTGAAGGTCCCACCTGGGTTGATGCTGGCACAGGAACAGTCAGAAGATGCACTGTGGGAGGCAGCAACCCGCCTCTTAGAGCCAATGGCTTCTCTACTTTTTCTCTATTTTCCTACTGCAACCTTTCTTTCCCCATTCTTATCTCTTCATTATCTCTATCTTCTCATTATTACTATTCTTTCATGACCTAATCAATCCTTTCTCCCCTTTACTTCTAGCAGAAGTATAGTCTAGTAAAATATGCAAAACTAAAAACATCACTTCACTGAGTACTGACATAGATCATTAAAGATTGTTTGATCTTAATGGAATATTATTGTTTAATAGACAATACTAGATACCATCCATATCTTTGTCTTAATATGCTCCTCCAAACACAACTCTTTTATGCCATGTTGGAGCATTTCAGTCCCAAGAAAATTTCACAGGTCTACTATGTAAATGGTCAAGCAGAAATATATAACTCTTTCTCAAACTCATGAACATACAAAACTCTCCTCACACAAATGACCATCCAGATCCAAGTATCTTTGCACAGATTTTGCTTTGAAATCTAGGAAAGAGCAAGGCCATGTACGTGTCTTCTGAGTGCATGTTGAAAGTGTTGCCTGGGAGTGGAACTGATAGGGATGGGACACGTGTGTGTTCAGTATTTCCTGGAATGCCATATGTTTTTCACTCCATGGCTGCAGTTCTCTTTCTATAGATCACCTCAAGACTCAGCATCATTGTGTCTTTTAAAATTTTGGTTTTTTGGTATCTGTGAAATTATGTCTCATTGTGGTGCTAATGAAGGGAAGCAAATTCTTTTCATAGTGTCTAAATGTGTACGAATACACCAAGCCTTGCCCAGGGACATCACCCAACAAGAAGACCTGGCCTGAGCATATCTGGCTTGAGCAGGAGTGACCCCCTTCCCCCACAACATCCAGTCTTTGCCAGCTTTTGGCTTCATCATATTGGAGTTGCAGAAGATGTTAAGAGATTTAAGACTACCCCCCCCCAAAAAAAAGTACAGTGTTCTCTGAGGATCATGCCTTTCCTCATTCTTGACGTCTTTTAGAGAGATTTCTAGGGATAAAGTACTATGAAAGCACTGTCTTTCTATTTCATTATATGCAGTAATTAGAGTGCCTAAAAAGTGAGCCAAGATCTTATGAGAAAAAAGTATTTTTAAAAGAATGAAATATTATTCTCTGATTGACTTATTTTGCTTAGCATTACACCCACTAGTTCTATCCATGTTGTTGCAAATAGCAAGATTTCTTTCTTTCTTTCCTTTTTTAATTTTTTGATAGCTGAGTAGTAGTCCATTGTGTGTGTGTGTGTGTGTGTGTGTGTGTGTATATATATATATATATATCACATCTTCCTTATCCATTCATCTGTCGATGGACATCTGTGCTCTTTCCATAGTTTGGCTATTGTGGAAGTTGCTGCTAGAAACATTGGGGTGCAGGTGCCTCTTTGGATCAGTACATTTGTAGCTTTGGGGTAAATACCCAGTAGTGCAATTGTTGGGTCATTGGGTAGCTCTATTTTTAACTTTTTGAGGAACCTCCATACTGTTTTCCAGAGTGGCTGCACTAGCTTGCATTCCCACCAACAGTGTTAGAGGGCTCCCCTTTCACTGCATCCTCACCAACATCTGTCATTTCCTGACCTATTAAATTTAGTCATTCTGACTCTTGTGGGGCCGATATTCTATGTAAACAGTACACGGGATTCAGGAGATTTATTTTTTAAATCTTGTGAAGAAAGACTGTAAAATATCCTATTCATAATTTTTATACTGATTACATATTAAAAATATTTAATTGGGTTAAATAAAACATGATTTAAATTTTTAAAAAAGTGTTAGATTTTTTAAATCCGAAGTTTTTCTCTACTAGATCCAAATTTACAATGACCCCATATCGTAGGAACATTCTCATGAAAACTGTTTTTGTGGAATGTATGTTTAGTTAGAATGCTGTGACCCAGAAGACAAGCATACCAGATGAAAGTGAAGATGCAAATGTCTCCATTCTTTATAAGCATAAAGAAGAACAAACCAGATTTTAGTGCTTGTTTTTCACCGTTGTGATAAGTACCACAAGAGAGGAAAGCAGATGACTTTCTTATCTAATGCTGAGAGATCCGTATGTTTAGTACGATAATGTTCCTGTATTAAAGTTATCTAGTTGTTCTTACATACCTTTGCAATTACGTTCTAACTGAATGTCCTTTTCATCTTGTAATCAGTTCTCACTCACAGTACTATGATTGCAACAAACTCCCACATACTTATAGCACTACATAAATGTTGAAAGGTCATTGGGAATAATAATCATATGTGAAAGTTAGATAGACTTCCGTGAGGAACAATGGCTGCCCAGATGATACAATTGATATGGTCGGTTCATATGATGAAAGACATGATACAGCTTGAGAATAGCTGGATGAGTTTTGTTTAGCATATTCTGATCATTCTCGTTCTCTTAATTTTTTATTCTAAAGAAGATAGAAATAATACTTTGCAGAAGGATATAGGAGGTTTTTTTTTTTTCTCTATATCTGCAAATACTTTGAGGGTGTATAAGCTTATGGGAGTGTAATTCTGAACAGTTTACCTGGTATTAATAGGTGCAAAAAGGAAAACATTGAGATAGATATCTTGGGAAATTTCACTCAAGAGATTACAATGCATAAACATAAATTTGAAAACAAGATCAACTGGAAAATGCATATAATTTGTTAAAAAGTAAAAACAAAAATCATATTATTGAAATGATATAAAACATATGTACTCGTAATGATTAAAAGGAAAATGAAATATTAAAATCTTATTATAGAAACTTTTTAATAATGAATCATATTTTAGTAATTGGACTAATTGGAAAATATACATAGGAGAAGGTTAAAAGAAAGCAAACAAAACAAACAAAAGCTCTGTTCTAGAATTACTCAAGTAATAGGCTAACCATTTGTTAATTCTTTGATTACTGATTTCCAGCAGTAATAACTCTGTGAAATAGGGAGATTTTCATACCTGTTTTATGTGGAAATTCCATTGTATTTCTTATCTAAAAACATTCTTTTTCCAGAAGGTCATTGAATATAAGAGTTAAAAATATTTAGACAAACACTTATTTCAATGTAGCACTATTCAAGGTGACTTCAAAATATTTATAGCGCATTTAGTAAATGGTATATAGTAGAAGAGGATGCACCAGGAACTTGTCTTAAAGTCATGCTTGCACAGAAGCCCATTCATTCTACGTGAACTATATACTCACACATTGGAAAGAAGGAATGACAGAGGCTACAGCTTACCAGGCTGTGTTCCAGCAGGCATAAACCAGCTCTCTGTGGGCATTTCCTATTATTTTGGGTACAGAAGACTTGAATAGATTGGTAAAGGTAAAACTCATGAATTGTAAAAAATAGTTAATACTTTTTAAATTCCCTCTTCTACTCTTTATTATTTTACCAAATACATGATCAAGTATCTATAGAAAGTTATTAATTTTTATTTCCATGATCACGTCATATTAAAAAAATTGAAGATTTTAAATACAGTGACAATGTAATGGGATGAAACTTTTGGGAAACTTGGTGGGGGGTAAATGTATTTTGCGTGTAGAAGAAATTTGAGTAATTGGGAGCCAACTGGCAGACTTTAATAGGTGCGTTTCTAAGATGACTCCCAATTTTCTCTACTTCCGATATGCACCGTTTATGCAATCCTCCCCCTTCATGTGCAGGTTCGGTAGTGAGTTAAGAAGCAGATGCTTCCCTGTCAAAATTTCAGAAGACGCTGTGGTTTCAACTGACCTGAATACAACCTGGTGAAAAACCCAGACAGAGAGGACCCAGCTAGCCCCCCTGGGTTCCTGCTACAAAAAATATAAGAGAGTAAATGTTTTGTTAAGTCACTGAGTGTTGGAGTTAGTTACACAGCAATAGCGAACTGCATTGTTTCCCAGAGCTGCTATAACAAATAACTACAAACTTGGTAGCTTAAAATGACATATTTTATTTTTGCACAGTTTTGGAAGGCAGAAGTCCCAAATCAAGGTGTCATCGGGGCTGCCTTTGGAGGCTCCAGAGGAGAATCTCTCCTCTCCCCTTCCAGCTTCTGGTAGCTGTCAGTATTTCTTGCCTCCATGGCTCAGGGCCACATCACAGTAATCTCTGCTTCCACGGTCACATCAAGTCTTGCTCTGTGTGCCTGTTCTCCTTTACGTGTCTCTTATAAAGACACTCGTTATTGGATTTAGGGCCCACTCAGATAATCCAGGATAATCTCTCCCCAAGATCCTTAACTTAATTACATCTACAAAGATCCTTTTTCCAAATAAGGAAACATTCGCAAGTTCCAGGAATTCGATGTGGATATCTTTTTTTTAGTGGTGGGAGGGCAGTCATTGTTTGGTGTACTGCAAAAACTAATATGGCAGGCAAACAACAACTTAGATTCAGATATTATGTTCTGATTTATTTTCCAAGGTGGTGTATCTAATTTCAGCTGAATTTTCAGTCTTTATTCTGTACTTCATGAGAATGAACCTAGAATGTTTTTCAGTTCATTCATGGAATTAAGGTATCCCCTTCTCCCTCTTGCTTGTCTCTAGGATTTCCCCCACAGTGTCTGCTCCCAGAGAAGAGCTGTCCTTGATCTGTCCAGAAAGTCAGAGCTTCTCTCAAACTATGGTCTCCTGCACTGTTGTATATTTCCTCATGACTAAACCCTCCTTCAGGGCAAAATAGCATGAAAAAAAAAAAAGAGAAAAAAATGAGAAGGATCCCGCCAATAATGGGAAGCCCTCTTCCTAGTTCTTTATTCTAAAAGGTGGGTTTTCTCTTGGGATTTCTAGGTGCTCACAGTGCCACTGCATTCGTAACAGCAGCTGTTTGACAGCCTGGCCTTGGAGCAGAGTCACCACCCAAAAAGAGAAAATGTCATGAGTGTCCTTTCCAGAACGCATGACTCACAGGGGGCCCTTTCTGGTCAGGTCTCTGGTCAGAAAGATGCGCTTTTCTCACAGTTTTGCTGTTCGTGATCTAATTTGTCTTCATCTTATGTCAACTCTGGGAAATAAAGGAAACAAAAACAAAACAGAACAAAAACAGGAAACCCACTGTAATCATATTAGTTGTTATTTAATTTTTTCTTCTCTCCCCAGTGTCCTTGTTATTATTTTCTTTAAAGATTTTTCATGTAGTAGTCATTTGAATTTTGCCCAGTGTATTTAGTTATGGTCAGAGCAGAAATGGGCTGCAGTGGGCTTATTTATTTTTGTCTAAAACTGGAAGCAGTAGTTACTTTTAATAGAAATAAATGTAAGGGAAAAGGCAGTGTACTAAAAGAAAATAATTGCTATCCTATCTTGACATAGCTTGGAAATATCCTTTAAGAATCCAGGTAAAATTAAGTCATTTTCAGTCAAATAGAAAGATATAGGAGATTCATACGAAAGGATGTTGAATCAAAGAAATACTGAAGTGATTTTTTTTTTTAAGAAAAGAAAAATAATTCTAGATACAGGCTTGAAGATGTGGGAAGGAATGAATAGTAAGGAAAATGATAAACATGTGAAGAAATTTAGGTGAACATTGAATAAAATAATATTACTTTTTTCTTGAGGTATTTAGATAAACAGAATTAAAATGTGTCCCAAAGCAATATCATGTATGCCCAAAAGAATTCAATGTAAAACCTGATATGTCAAAAATAGAATTTTTTATTTATTAGAGGAAGCCCTAACTTGATAGGCAAAGTGTGTAACTTAAAAATTAACAAGGGAACAAGTGAGAAAATAATGTTAATACAGTAAAAGAACTCCACAAGAAAAGAAAAGAAATAAAAATAAAACAGCACAAGTTGAACAAGTAGGAAGCATAGAGTAAGATGGTGATTTTAAGTCCAAATATATTAAGTATTTACAATAGAGTTAAATAGACCAAACTGTCTAGTTGCATATAAAGATTGTAAAACTGGACAACAATATCAACCAAAATAACATTTATGTATTTCTTACAAGAGAAAGTATAAAATCAAGACATTAGTAGAACAAAAGTAGAAGTACAGAGAAATGCAGTGCAAACAATACTCAAAGATAGATGTGGGAGCTTTGTAGGTATCAGGTAAGGTGAACTTCATGGCAAATATATTACCAAAGGTAGAGATGGTTGCTTCATAATAATAAACATTTAATTCACTAGGCAAAGAAGGAAATGCAAATACTTATATCACCTGGAATTGAAAATACCTATTATTTGGGATTGAAAAAGTAGATTGAAAAGAAAAAATAAGTGCAATTCCAGAGCTAGAACCACAAAATAGTTAAGACATATTTATGACAAAGAGGAAAGAAATAGCATGGATTGTGTGATCACAAGAGAAAAATGACAGATTCATGCAACTCTTCATTTTAGCCTATAGAGAGTCATTAGCACATTTTTCCATCACACACAGGTGGAAATTTCCCATTAAACCATTCACTGAGCACTAAGCGAGTCTGGGATACCTCCCCAGCAATGCTTCTGGAGTGGAGAACACTGTAGTTATTTTTCTATTAAAACCTTTCAGCTTCTCTCACTGGGATTCCTTAAGGCCAAAATAGTTCTTCTCAGATTATCACTATCAATATCCATCCTACATATACCCTTTAAATGTTGACTGCCCTANCCCCCCCAAAAAAAAAAAAAAAAAAAAAAAAAAAAAAAAAAAAAAAAAAAGAATAACCATGTATTTGTTTTAAAAATTCTTAATTTTTAATCTATAAGTTACAAAGAGTACCTGAAAAGAAATTTGAATATATGATTTAGTCAATAACTCTAAACCAGCACTTAAACTTGGTTTTGTTTTGTCAGATTTTTATTCTGTGCATCTATGATGGGCAGAATAATGGACTCCCCAAAATGTCAAGTCTTAATTTCTAGAGTATGTTATCTCACATGGCAAAGACAGTGAAGGTTGTATTTGGAATGAATTTTGCTAATCAGCTGACCCTCAAATTGATTAGGCTGGATTATCCAGGATTATCCAATGTAATCACTAGTGTCTTTAAAAGTGAGAGAAGGTAAGAGGTACCTTGGTGGCTCAGTCAGTTGAGCATCTGACTCTTGATCTCAGCTCAGGGCTTAATCTCAGTCATAAGTTTAAACCCCACATTGCGCTCCACATTGAGCGTGGAGCCTACCTTAAAAAAAAAATGGAAGAAGGTAAAATGAAAGAACTATGGAAATAGCAATGTGAGGTGTAGGTTCTGACATTGCTGTCCCTGAAGATGCAGGAAGGGACCAGAACTTAAAGAAAGCTAGGAGGCCAGTAGCAACTGCCAAACACAAGGGGATGTTGCCCCTCCAGCGCCTCTAGAAAGGAATATTCATCCCTGCCAGCATGTTGATTTTATGCCAGTGTGACACATTTAGGACCTCTGACCTACAGAACTAGATAAGTGTTTGTTTTATTTTCAAGCCACTAAGTTTGTAGTAACTTGTGATCGCAACAATAGAAAACGAATTCAGCATCTAGACAAATCCGCTGTATTTTTTTCACCTAATCTAAATCTCATGGTTTAATCTGAAAAGTATACCTCTAGTCTTGTCACATTTAGCCTTCTCAGAATAGCCACAAAATGCACTTGCATATATCAGAAAAACAGTCTAATATGCATATTATTAATTAATCCAAGTGCAAAGCAGAATATAATATCATTTGAGTCCATACATCCTTTAAAAACAGCTTACTTATAATATTACAACAAAAATAATCATAATGGTTGAGTTGAAACACACTAACGAAGATGTCTTTGGAGTTGGAAAGAGGGTATGTTTTTCTCAGTGCCTTGACAGACATGGCTTAAAACCTTCAAATACTACGGGAAATGAGACAGGAGAAATCATCTGAAGCCTGTGAGAACTGCTGGTGCCAGAAGAGCAAGCATGACTGGACCAGTCTCTTGGACAGAGGTCAGAACTAAAGTCAAGGGTAGTCACTGTGACGGTGTGATGTGGGGAGTTCTGTCTGACTTGGGGAACAGCAGCAGCAGTGGCTCTGAGCAAGGAGCTGGTGCGTCCAACCTGACTTGGTCCTAATCAAACAGAGCAGCACCTCAGTCCTATGTCCTCGCATTTTCGGTCCTTACCACCACCTATGCTGAACAAATATGAAGGGAATGAATGAGTCAGTCAGTCAATCAGTAGTTGTTTGAAGGACAGATTACTGCAAAAGTGGGGGAAACAAGAGGGAAAGGGGAAATTGAGCTACACTAAGGACTGCAGTGAGAACTTCTCATTAAATTCTTATAACTCATTAAATAGTACTCGTGAAATTCTTACAACTTCGGAAGCATCATCTGGTTTAGAATAGCTGTGAAGAAAAGGCCCTGTAAGCGCTGTTCACCATAGATGATTCCTGTAGACTGGACATATTTCCCTGCCCCTCATAAATCTCTACCTCTCCTAATAGTTGTCTGATAAACAAGTTTTTTTTTTCTTTTTGAAATAAATCTTCTTCATATAACTCACTGAATGACTTTCTAAGGGGCAAGAACAGAAAAATACAGTGGACCTAAGGGTCAGGAATAAATAGACTGTAATTCATATATCTGATTGTAAATCAAGGCAAATACATTTGAACACCTCTATATTGCACAAGGGCTATGATTCTCTTATGAACATTTTTATCTGGGTTCCTCGAACCTTCTTATTAGAACAGACCATGGAAGTCATCTAGCCCCATCTCCCACCCAATTAAGAAATATCTCCTGCCAAAGTCCCTTCAGACAACTCTATACTGGAAATCTTTCAGTGACAAGAAAGCCACTGTTTCACAATGCAGCAACTGAATCTTTCACAACTCAGTATCAGGAAATGCTTCCTCATACTGAATAAAACTCTCCTGTAGGTTTCATCCTTTCATCCATTTGTACTAGTTTTGCCTTGGGAAGGACACACACTAATTTAAATTTTTACTTTTTTTTTTTTTTTTTTTACTTTTACTTGGCAACTCTTCTGATATAAAAGGGCAAGAATTGTATGCCACAGGCTGTTTTTTTTTTTTTTTTTCCAATAGAAATATCTCTGATGCCTTCCTCCCTGGGTTTTCCCATCCTGATCCCAGTCCCTGGACGTAGAAGCTCTTTTGAATAAGTACAGTATTAATTATGCCTTTAAGTTTTTGTTACTAACATCACCATGAACTCAAGTTATCTTAAAGTTTCATTATTATCTTGACATGTATTTACTGAATTTGCAGTATCCATTTACATACATTTACATATAATTATATGTGAAAACATTCAATGACATTACATTTTATTGTGATGATTAATCAAGGTTTGTGTTTTCTCATTAACTAATATACTACATTAGCAGTAGTGAAAAAAGTTCAAAGTTTAAGTATGTGCTTTATATTTAAGTACACTTATGAGTCAGAAAAACTGGTTCTTGTTTTGGTTACACCAATTACAAAATATTCCAAGTTATGCAAGCAATCAACTATACTAAACCATTTAAGAAAAAGCTCAGTTCCTTAGTTTCTTAACTTTTCAAAGAATGAGCTGTCATTGTTCTTGTCTTCCTTACTAGGTTATGATGAGATTCAGATAAGATATTTCTGCAGCCGCTAACTACCATAGCCGCTAACTACCATACTGTATAATTTTAAAGAGCGATATTATATTTACATTAAATTAAGCCTAATATTTTACCCCACATTTTTAGAAGAATGTGATACAATGTAAATTCAATAAAATTTTGTAGATATAAGTAAATTAATAAAAATACAAAAGTACTAAAGATACGTTTTCTTTCTTAATGTTTCTTAATATTCACAGTGACTTCCTTTCAGAGTACAGGATGGAAAGGTTTCGATGTATAACTTTATAAAGGAGATACATGAAAACTATAACCACAGCAAGTGATCAAAGCTGACTTTAACAGTCACAGTCATGTCGATAGTATGTACCCTTGATATGATGTAGTAAAATTGGCATTTTATCTCTGTGGTCTCCCTCCCACAAATCTATAACCTCTGTTGTGTCATGAGAAAGGCATCAAAAAATGCCAGTTGATGAAGAATCTACAAAATACTTGACCATTACTCCTCAAAACTGATGTCATAAAAAACAAGGGAAGTCTGAGAAACTGTCACAGCCAAGAGTAGCCTAACTCCTTAGGGTAATGATGACTAAATATAATATGGTATCCTGGATGAGATTCTGGAATAGAAAGAGGATATTATATAAAAACTAGAGAAACATTAAGAAAGCATGGACTTTAGTTAATAATAATGTATTGATATTGGTTCATTAATTACAAAAAATATACCTTAGTGATGAAACATACAGTGCTAGTAATGGGGAAACTAAATGTGTGGTATATGGGAATAACTATCTTTGGAATTTTTCCATAAATCTATAACTGTTTTAATACAAGTATAAGTAACATACAGTCATATTAGTTCCAGGTATACAATATAATCATTCAACAATTCCATATATTACTCAGTTCTCATCAAGATAAGTGTTCTCTAATCCCCTTTAACTGTTTTCCCATCCCACCACCTACCTTCTCTCTGGCAACCACCAGTTTGTTGTCTGAATTTAAGAGTCTGTTTTTTTGCCTCTTTTTCTTCTTTGTTGATTTGTTTAGTTTCTTAAATTCCACATATGATTGCCAATAAATCTAAAACTGTTTTTAAAATAAAATGTTTATTTTAAAGAATAAAGTGTATATATAATGCAAATATATGTATATTTATTGACATTAACACCAGATATTGACATATTTTTGAGATAATTGTCAGCTCCCTGATTTGTTTATCTATTTATTTACTCAAATATTTTTGAAGGACTATAGTGTTAATTTGCTAGGGATTGGTACTATAATTTTGAGCAAAATGGATAGTCTTTGTCTTTATGGAACAAATAGTCCAGTGGAGGAGGAGACATTAATTAAATAAACAAACAAGTAAATGTGGAATTACAACTTTCAAAAGTGGCATGAAAAAGTGTTATGAGAGGTTAAATCTATATGTACACACAGATGTAAGGATAACTTCCTAAAGTTGATATATGAATAATGAATAAGAATAAGATAGGTGAATTGGTGGGGAGAAAACATTGTATGCAGAGATAATAATACCTATTCATACAAGATAAAAAATTGATAGACTTAATCACAACAATGAATCTCATTTAATATGGAAATTGTCACTGGTGGTGGGTAAAATGAAAATGTTTAGATCAAAATAAGCAAGTTTTTCATAAATCTTATTTTTAAGACAGATCATTAATTTGATATATATATATATATATTCCTCTTATATCTGTGGTGTTAAATGCCCATTTTCTAATGAAATAATGATTATTATAGAAGTGTTATTTTATCTGATGTGTGTGTTTAATAAAATAAGAGAATGTGTACCCCATGGCATTGCACCAAACTATTTAATGTCTTAATTCTCCAAGAAATACATCTCCATATTGTTGAACTAGAGCCTTGCCAAATAGGGCAGGTCTAGATGCATCCCTAAAATAACTGGAAACTTCAAAATCATTTATTGTAGCTCACTGAATACCAGGGCTGGATGGAAATCATTAAGAAGAGGTTGGATTTTCGAAAGTCCCCAAGACCACTCTTCAAATATTTCTAAGGCTGATTTCATGTAACTCCAGAACATTTGTGATATTAATTGACTAAATTACAAAAATAGTCACACATGCACACATATGATATGAAAGAAACAAATACTTACAGAAGGTTAAGGTAATAGAAAAGACTATGAACTGCATGACTGTGTCAGGAACTTACTAATCAACCATTAGTATCTGTATAGCTAGAATTGAAAGTAGGAAGTAATATGACTTCAAAACACTCTGCGGTTTGATCAGTCAAAGGCAGTCGAAAAGAACCCTTTTGCAAAGGTATTTTTCCAATGAGGAAAAAGCATGAGTTTTGCGATCATCAGCCTTGACATGAAGTCCTAGCTTCTCTACCTATGAGTTCTAGGGGGTGGGGTTCATAATTCTCCTCATAAAGAAGCTCTAAGTTAAGCTTCAATCAATGTGAGGGTTAAATGAAGAGAGTACTTTAAACATTGTGGCCCTTAAGTGATGCTGAAACATTTGCAGTTTTCCCTCTCTCCAGCTGCATTCTAAATGAAATGACTTAATCCATAAGCCATCAATAAATGACAGGATCAATTTGCTTATTGTATATGAGGTTGCAACTCTTTGTTTTGTACAACAGTCATTTGAGATTCTGAAAGATGGTTGTTTGGGTAACAAAATGTTGATGAAACTGGATATAATAAGTTAAAATGAATGTCTAGTAGTGACTACACCATTAAGCAGATTCAATTTTAGGCAAGTCAAAGGTCTACACCAAAGTTCTCTCATGTTTAAATGAAACAGAGGAGGCAGATAAAATGTATAGTTTCCTTTCAGCCAGCGTCTCATAAATCCAATCTTCCCAATCACTCTCTTCTACTACACCACTAAACTAATCCTGATTGATAAACAAAGTTTCATTTGACATTTCCAAGGTTAACTGCTAACATAGAGGAATGACTTCTTTTCTTTGTTTTTTCTTCCAAGATGTTATTTAAATTCAAGTTAGTTAACATATAGAGTAGTATTGGTTTCAGGAATAGAATTTAGTGGTTTATTGCTTGCATATAATACCCAGTGCTCATCACAAGTGCCCTCCTTAATTCCCATTACCCATTAAGTCCATGCCCCACAGCCTCCCCTTCTTCAAACCTGTTTGTTTCCTATAGTTAAGAGTCTCCTATGGTTTACTTCTCTCTCTGTTTTTCTTATTTTACTTTTTCTTCCCTTCCCCTGTATTCCTCTGTTTTGTTTCTTAAATTGCACATATGGGTGAAATCATATGGTATTTTTCTTTCTCTGACTTATTTCGCTTTGCATAATACACTCTAGTTCCAGCCACGTCATTGCAAATGACAGGATTTCATTCTTTTGGTTGGCTGAGTAATATTCTATAGTATATATACACCACATCTTCATCCAATCATCAGTCGATGGACATTTGGGGTCTTCCCATTATTAAGCTATTTTTTATAGTGCTGCTATAAACATTGGGGTTCACGTGCCTCTCAAATCTGTATTTTTGTATTCTTTGGATATCTCCTCCTCTTCTTAAACCCTTTCTTAATTCTTTAATATGTATATGTATATAAATGTGTGTGTATAATATGTTTTTTTTCTCAGCATGTATTTCTTTTACTGGAATGAATTATGTAACTTGAAAAGTATTACTTGTGTATGCACATCTAGATGTTAGATAAATAGATGATAGATGATAGATACATAAATAGATAGAAATGTGTTTCTATTCTCAAAGGTTCATTGAAAATTAGTATGATCTTAAATAAGAATATTTGATTGCACAGTGAGAATCTCAAAGTATGTAATTCACATTGTATTATGTGGGAGTAGATTCTCTTCCCCAGATGTTTTTATCAATTAAGAATGCTTTCAATGAAAAATAAGAGAAATCTTAAGTACTGATGGAGTAAATAATTGGGTTTCATTCCCAACTGACAAGAATTCTGGATGGTGACATTTACTGGCTTTGTTTTGGTGCTCAGGGAAGCCACCAAGTATCCATCTTCTATCTATACACAATATTGCTTTCCACTACCATTAGAGTGTTGACTTTTACCTTGTTTGCACCTCATGGTCACACTAGGGCTTCAACAGTTCCAAATATCACTTTAGTCTTTGGGACAGGAAAAAAAAGGAAAGAAGGACAAGTAGCACCATTTACACATCTCCCCTTTCATCAAGCTAAGAGAAAAGTTTGATAAAGGGGGTGAGATCAGGGAGGTGAAAGTGGCTAGTCTCTATCATTTTTGTTGTTACAGTAGGAAATTACTGAGAAAAGAAGATTGTGAACAGCTTTTGAGACAAATAACCAACAGTGTCTGCCACATTATTTAATATTAAAATCGTACTAATCCTAAAGTAAATGTGTATATAACCAATATCCTCTCTGATTTTTGTGAGATAATCACAGTCTTTCAGAATTCTCTCTCTCTCTCTCACACACACACACACACACACACATACACACACACACACACACCTTTAATCAGTCCTTTGAATTGACTCAGCAGGTATTTCACTCATCTTTTGTCTTTTACACATTTACCTTCAGAAGTGAAAACAAATTCATTCTGGAGTCATATGTTTAATTCATAGAGATCTGCAATATTAGATGGCAAACACTTGCAGGTTGAAATAATAGAATATTTTTTCCCTAAAAATGATGGTTGTGAAAAGCTAAAGGAAAAACTATTATGTCTGCCGCGTTGAAAAGGCTTGTAAAGCTTGTAGGTGAATTGAAAGTCATGACAAAATAAAGCAGAGCACAAAGAAGATTAAACTGACAATGAACTAAGGGCTGTGATCAGAGGTTGCAGAGTGTGGTTCTGACAGGCATAAGTGTCACTTAAGTAGACTTTTTCTTCCTTTTTATAGCTGCTGACATTTCTGAGTCCTTAGATGTACTTTTTAGTGCTAGCGTGTTGTTGTTTCCTACATTGTTTTTCCTCATGCACCAAAATATGAATGTTAGACATGCAGGTGTCAACTAAAAATGGGTTATACAGAGTGAAATCAAACTGCAGAGTCAGTAATTTAAATCAGAACAAAACCAAGGGAAAGTTTGGGCATTACACTGTGCATATTTTTGACAATCATATTTTTGTTTTTTACTCAATTAGAGTTTATTCTGGCATGTTAGGTCAGGAGAGATTTCAGTAAAATAACCTACTTTGTTTCTTGGAAAACTACTAACTAAAATTTAAATAAAGTTCCTAATTTTTGATACTGAATAATATTAGCTAATTTTCATTTGTACAACCCAAAACATCTGCTTTGATGTTAGCTGAATAATACAGTCATTATAAAACGGGCAGTGTTACTGGACACAATTTATATGCCACCGTCAGTTCACCCGGCTCTGCCTGCATGACCCCATCCCCCCCCACCCAATAGGACTCATTCTTTTGCCTTTCTTTCTGGCCAGAACACTCACAGTTCTTAATGTTCTCCAGCTTTAGAGCCACAGGAACTTCCCAGGGGCCTCAGCTTAACATACTCACCCCTTTAGCCACCTGCAGTGCCTAGGGTTGGACTTCAAGATGGCCTTCATCATGCCCGTAGTGGCAGAAGCCAATCCCACTGAGCCCACCAGCTGCCCCCACACTAATGGCAACTCAGTAGGAATGTGCAAACTGATACCAATGGGACATACATCATCTAGTGCGAGACAAGGGGCAAAAAGGAGCTAGCTAACAAATTACTTGCCCTTTCCAAATAGATGAACGATTTGGAAATGCAGTAATTGCATACAGGTGTATCACATTTGATTGAACACCAACAATGTTTCATGGAGAAGCTATTGCCAGCTCAGTGATGCAGGCAACTTACCACCTTGTATTTGCATTCTGCTTTTCTGCCTTGCTTCCTTTTACCTTTCACTCTTGCTTCCTTGGGATTGAACATTCTCCCTCAATAGAAGTTTAACATCTATGACTTCCTCAGGCTATATTTCTAGGGAAGCAAGACTAAGGAATTACCTTTTCCCTCTAAATGTTCTTTATAGGATACTAAACATTCCATGGGGGATGCATTCTTACTTAGTAGCAGTGCAATATGGAAGAAGAGGTATAAATGAAGTGTGCTAAGTAGGTAGATGAAGGGCCATTAGGAAATTATGCAAGAAATCATTTTGAATTTACAGTCACACAATTGAATACATCTCAAAAGACCCTTATTCTATGATGGAGCTTAAAAGCTGAGGGTACCTGACTAGGGTGCAGAGGTGGCTATAAACATTTACTGAGAATTAAGTCTGGTTTATTATGTATAACCACTGCATTTTCTTCACTAAGAGTCCTGCCTAATAACTTAGCAATGGTAAACCTAATTTCTTCACATATGATTAATATTGACATATTAAAAAATGTTTCATCACTTCCTGAAACCCATGGTTCCTACACTGTGCAGGCACACCTACCCTGCAGCCAGTTTTTCTTTTTTTTTTACTTTTATATTTTCTTACACTGCCTGTTTTAACACTCATTCCAAAACTTAGAATTATTTGTTGCATGTTTGTTTTGCCAGCTAATACCAGATGATTTTTGAAGGTAGAAATCCTACATCCTTGGCATTCACTTGATGTCTGACATACAGTCATTTCTGAGGTTTAATGAATTCACAGAAGAAAGAATAAGTCAGCTCCAAGTGAATAAACATATGCATTTATAAATGGTTGCAACCTACTTCCAACTTTTAGCCTTTTAAGTCACAGTAAGATTAAATAGATAATGTAGATATTGAGATATATATATAGATACAGATATAGATAGATGTGTGTGGTATATATAGTATTTATCATATATATGCTAATCTTAAAGATAATGACAGGTAGAATTGAAAAATTCTTGTACTAGGAAAAATAAATTTTAAGAACACTCATTTGCATATAATACTGAATCATACTGAAATATTGATTTACTGTTAATAGATATGTTTTTAGAAGCAACATGGCATACTTTTAAAATTATATCCATAGGAATGGGGAGTAACCAAGGTAGCAATGGCATGGAATCCATATCCTGAAAAAAAATGGATGAAAAATATGAGCTGAAATGTGGTCTTCTGAGGCAAAAATCATTTTTTGATTCTTCCCTCTACATGGTAAAGGTAGAGTTTTATCAGCAGCTGTAGAATGGGTATGTTGCCTTATGATCTTATAAAGATCTCTCTTAGTCCTCACACATCTGTTAAATAATATTGCTCACAAATCTTTAAGGGAATTGGAGGACTGTTTCTTGCTTCCATAAGAATGATTTGCTCGGGTAAATCTTCAAAATTGATTTTCATGGGAAAATATACCTTGTTAGCAGGGTCCTTCAGCATCCATTCTGAGAACACACAACTTTAGCCACCAAAATTGACTTGTTTATGAGGTATAAAAATAAGAGATTAATAGAACTCGGATAAAAAGTTTTAATGTTGGGGCGCCTGGGTGGCACAGCGGTTAAGCGTCTGCCTTCGGCTCAGGGCGTGATCCCGGCGTTGTGGGATCGAGCCCCACGTCAGGCTCCTCTGCTGTGCGCCTGCTTCTTCCTCTTCCACTCCCCGTGCTTGTGTTCCCTCTCTCGCTGGCTGTCTCTATCTCTGTCAAATAAATAAATAAAAATTTAAAAAAAAAAAGTTTTTAATGTAAGGTCACTGATCTTCAAACATTTGAGGGGGAAAAACTATCCCTAAAGACATTAAAAGTAGGACGAAAGAAATTTTTAAAAGGAATATTTGAATATCCTATTGTATTTCTTTTTTGGCCTGAAGAGAGAGTCACAAGGGGATATTACTACTTTAGTTTCTAAATACAATCAGTGATGCTAAAAATGAATATACAAAATTAAAGGATTCCAAAAATAAGAGTAATATTTAAAACAAATGGACAGTCTTATTACACCAAATTTTATTTTTAATCAGTTAGTTCCAAACTAATCTTTACTAGAGCCAGTTGTGTATTACCCTTATCTCAATTTAACAGATCTGCTGTAATAATTAAACTTCCTTTAAGGGGTTTCCATCATCAACATTCATGAAATGTTGTCAAAGAAAAAAGAAGACACATATTTATCATTTTCCCCAGCATTTAATCAAAATGAATATTATTCTTTAAAGTAGAGTTCATAATATTTATTTTGGAATATGTTCGCTTTTGATATTGGATAAATTAAAGTAGTTGATTTACCATGATTATTTTCATTTCTTTAGAATAAGAGACTCATCTGAAAAAATTTGTAATATAAGAATTCAATGACTTTATATTTGTACTTCTAGCTTTTTGAAGCAGTCTCAAACTTAAAATTCAAAGTTCTAATGAAAAGTCTTTAATGAAATGAAAGTCTTTAAATTCAGTAATACTGATTTAAATTAAACTTTTAATATTATAGGAATATATTCTTGCATATAATACAGCTTCAAAATACTTATTTCTTTAAATGTAAGACTTCGTCAATACCAAAGATTCCTACAAGGAAAAAAAAAATCCCTAATAGAATAAAATAAGAAGACAGAATAAATGGTGAAAATATTTGACAAAATAGAATGTATCATTTTTCTAACATTATTTAACATCTATAAAACTATGTAGATGATATGCAGCAAGTAAAATTTTTAGTAATTAATTATAAGATCTAGAAAATAACTTTCTTTTCTATTTCATTTTATCCCAAACATGAAGATTCTTCTCATGTTGGGTATTTAATTATTCTTCCCTTTAAAAAAATCTATTCAAAATCCTGCCAGAGTATTTCTGTATTACTTGACTTTTATATTTATTGGGCCTATTGTTTTCTAGAAAATCAAACACCTCATTTGCTATTTGAAGTATTAGTGTTGGTAGAAAAATGTATTTTAGAATATGTCCTTCCATTTGTTTTTAATTTTAGATTTGAAGTGCAGAACAGTATAACATGAAAATTTATTGCAATAATAACATTTATTGCTAGTGTTTTTATTAGCATATTATTACATATACATTAAAATATGTGTCTTTCTGTTTACATATATAAAATAAAATTACCATCCTCTTGTGTAGATGATATTAGCCTTTGTTCAAGTAAGGTTTAATCATGAACATTTTCCCATGAAAATAATTCTATTCTGAGATTACCCACTTCTAATGGACTAATAGGTGCTTAACTTTCCATGTATCATAATTAATAAATGGATGATTATTACCTAACATATAAATCATTTAAAATATATAATTAAATAATAGTGCACTTTGGATTTGGGGGGCATATTAAATCAGTTAAAACACTGCTGATTATATCTTAATATAAGTATTTAGAAAAAGAATCAAAGAACATGAACATTTTTAGTCTCGCAAACCAAGATTATGTCTTAATCCAAACAGCTGAATCAAGGCTGGTTTGAAGTTTTGTAGAGTTCTGTTTACTCTTTTTTTTTCTCCTTTCCCAGTGCTCTAGCCCTCCAGGCCTTTGAGCTGAGAGTACAATCTATTCCTGGGAGCTCTTCTTAGCCCGCTCTGAATTCTCCTTGCTTACCTCTCAGCACAGCAAAATTCTAAAACTGTTGTCTGCTTTTGCATAATTTTCAGATTAATATCTTTAACCTTTCATCCTGACTTGATTCAGAACTCAGCAAATATCTTGAGGTGAAACCCAATTTTGTGTTCAAAGCCTTACAGATCACAAATGCTGCCAATATTATCCTATGAGAAAAGTAAATTCTCTGTTTCTTTCTCATTCTGGGCAAATTATGCTTTTCAATCTCTTCTAGTGCCAATTCAGTGTCTACAGAAGGCCAGCCCACCTCTGTGTGCTCATCTGTCTGGGACCTTACCTATGCTCACCCTTGTGACAACAGGTGTTCTCAGATGCCTTCAAACAAAATGCTTTTAATCAGTTCACCATTCCATTCCAGTTGTCATCAACAGGAAGGTAGCTGTGCTTCATGCTTTCTCATCCTATTTAGGAGCCTAATGATTTTGCTTTCTTTCTGAAATATGTCTGCATTGAATATGGACTGCATTGGAGGCTAATGGATGATACATTGTTCTTCAAGTAATTAACCTCTTGCTCCACTATAGCTCTCTCTTTAAATTTAAAATACAACCTTTATCATTAACTCAGTATATACATTTTAGATTACATTATTTTTATTATTATATTTTTATTTTTATCTATTTTATATTTTATATTTTTTCAATATTATTTCTTCAGTTAATTATCTGTTGAAAGTCATGCGCTCATTTAGTTTTGCAGTTGTAAAAACCCGTTTTCATTATTGTAATTCTACATGCACTTAAAATTCTAAATGCATTTGAATGGCTGTGGATATTAACCTTAAATACCCTCCAGTATATTTGACCATTTATTCTTTTTTTTCTTTTTTTTTTAAATTTAATTTTATTATATTGTGTTAATCACCATACAGTACATCCCCAGATTCCGATGTAAAGTTTGATGCTTCATTAGTTGCGTATCAAGAATAAATGGTCACTGGGTGTTATGCGCAACTATTGACCATTTATTTTTGATGGGCCCGTAAAAGTCTAAATATACTTGCACTTAAATAATATCACCAGAAATTTTAATTTGGAAAAAATTTGACAGGAATGAATCTACATAATCTACATATTTCAAATTAGGTTAATTGTTATGAATTTTATTCTTCTTAGGGTGGTCAAAAGCATTTTGTTCCATTTCTGCATCTTTTATTTTTTTTTCAAACTGAAGACTATTGATTTGGATATATATAAATGGTATTCAAACACTTTAAAATCTTAGTCGTTTTTAATCTAATTGTATTGGGTATTTTTCATATAGTAGGTTATCTTCCTCTAATGACATGTGCATTCTGCCCTTTTTAATAGTCACATTTTTGCATTCTATTTTTCACCATATTATCTGGGCTAAAATTTTTAATGCCACTGTTGAATAATAATGACAAGGGCAATTTTTTATATTCTTTTGTTAAATGGATTTCATATGTTTAATTTTTAATTATGATATTTGTTTATTTGAAATAAATGTTGATTCTATATAATGTAAAAATGTCACTACTTTCTTATTCTACTTATTCTATTTCCTTTACTATTCTTTTATAAAGATTAGAATTGTATTTTAAAAAGTGGTTTTGCATATCTATTTATGAGATTAAATTATTTTTCTTCTTAATATACCTGTCACTTAGATGTGTTTCCATAAACCATAGCTGACTGACAAATAGGTTTTTATATGTAGTCCCCACTGTCTTTGAAATTTAAAGCAAACATTAAAATTTGCATATTGAGATTTGTCATAAAAATTAAATTTCCAGAATTTTTTTAATGATTTTATTTATTTATGACAGAGAGAGAGACAGCCAGCGAGAGAGGGAACACAAGCAGAGGGAGTGGGAGAGGAAGAAGCAGGCTCCCAGTGGAGGAGCCTGATGTGGGGCTGGATCCCCGAACCCTGGGATCATGCCCTGAGCTGAAGGCAGATGCTTAACGACTGAGCCACCTGGGAGCCCCCAGAATTTCTGATAAAAATAAAAACCATGTTATATTTTGGCAGAGCAAGAGTATGTCGGTTCCTAATACCAACTGCTATCATCTGTCCAAAATATATATTATTGTAGTGATTTCCATTATTTTTTGCTTTTCTGCTAATTTTACGCATGTGGAAATCATTGGCAAAGTGGAAAAATGGGGTTCCTTCAATAAGTTACAAGCCTCTGTAATAAGTATAATTGCAAGATTATACTACAAAAGAAGATTAAATCAGATCCTAGTTAAAGAAGAATTAGGGTAGCTAAACCAGTTACAGATTTCCAAATCAGAAAGGAGAGCCTCACAGCGAGCCCTAGTGATGAGCTGCAGAGTACCACCAACAACGGAAGGAACACTGGCATTATTTTGATTCAGATCTAGGAGTATCAGTAAATTTGAGAAGGTAAGAGCAGAATGCAATTTTCCCCAAAAGATAGTTAATGGTGATTGGCCTACTTGTTAGGTAGTTGGACACGCTGCTAGGCTGAGGGAAGATAAAGGCGATGCAATTGAGGGTTAAGGTGATGTAGAGGTCAGTAAGCACATGCAATAAGAGCTACACACAAGGAATACTAAAGAGAAAGTCACTGGCCAATCCCACTAGGGTTTGCAGAAAAGTTTTTATGGTGGTTATGGTTCTTGATTACGTAGGACAACAGCACAGCCTTTGGTGTCAGACAGAACCAGACTGCTCCATATTCAGGGTGAATTTAAAAGCTGTTCAACTTCTGTGCACCTCAGGTAAACACACATACACACACACGAATAGATTCTTGCAGGTGAAAAAGAAAAAAAAAGAGAAAGGGAGTGAGGGTGGATCAGAGAGAGAAAGGGACAGGAGAGAGAGTGTGCATGTGCACGCGAGCAGGTGAAGTAGTGGGGAGAGAGTGTATGAGCGAAGGCACCAGGCATGTATCCAGTAGTTCCGTACAGACAGAGACCTATTATATAGGTGGCCCCAAAGAGAGGCAGGGACCAGATCATGGAGGGGTTTGAATGGTATATGATTCTTCCAATTTAAGATTTGCATTTTTAAAATAGTGTCTTAGATGTGTGGTGTAAGTATTATGGAAGGGTATTGTTTTTAATCATCTCCCTTTTATCAAGAACATATAAAATTATAGAAATGTGCACCTTCATCTGTGATGTCCTTTTTTGTTACATGAGAAATTGGATAACGAAATTCCAAAATCCCCTCTACAAATGAATGGATGCAGGTCACTGTCAAAAGTCAGGAAAAGCAGATGATAGGAAATCCTATTGGGAGTTTCAACAATAGTTTACTGGCTAAGTACAAAAATCCATTTAAATCGCAAGGCACTCAATCTGCCATTTCTACTAAGGCAATAAACTCAATTCTGGTGATTCTTAGAATCTTAGTCACTTCTAAATTAGAATTCAGTCTTTTGGGGTAAATACTCAAATTCCAGTTCTCCTCTTCTCCTTTTCCTCCCCTTCGCCCTGCAGGAATAATGTATCACTTCAGCATTGGTCCCGGAAACTCTTCTGTGGAGTTCTTCCCATGTGCTCTGAATGTCACTCTTTGTCCCTGATGCACTTCCTGATGTGTGTGATCCCACCAGTATCTCCAGCTCGCATGTCATGAAGCTTCTTCTTGTCTTCTGGCACTTCTATTATTTTCTCATCAGACTAGCAGGCATGAGAAATTTTGGATTCTGTTCTTCAGATTAAAACACTTCCTCTAGCTGCAACTATTCTATCATTTTGAAACCATGCTTGATGTGGGGATTCTGTGAGGACTTGGAGAAGAGACTCCAAAACTCTCCCCTGGGATTTCTTAATTTGTGCTCTCTATGTCTACTTCCTCAAAATTTGACCGGCCTTGCAGAACAGCAGGAGCCTCAACCCACCCGCCCCAGTTAAATCTCTCTCCATGCTTTTGTCTCAATCCAGAAACTCTTCTTCCTGTGAGATGAGAACTTGCTATTAATCAACAGGCATTCCTTCCAACTTTCATGTATAGTATAAACTCTAGGTTTTGAAGCTATTGGAATTCTTATAGGCATTCAACATTAATATTATCTAGAAATTTATTTTCTTTAGAATTAACTTGATTTCAAGACTAAGTTAACCTCAGAGAATTTGATTCTTTGTTCTGAGATATTCTGTCTTTTCATTTGTTCAACAAACATTGATTGAACACCCACTTAAACTTAAACAATCTTTTTTTTTTTAAGATTTTATTTATTTATTTGACAGAGATAGAGACAGCCAGCGAGAGAGGGAACACAAGCAGGGGGAGTGGGAGAGGAAGAAGCAGGCTCACAGCGGAAGAGCCTGATGTGGGGCTTGATCCCAGAACTCCGGGATCACGCCCTGAGCCGAAGGCAGACGCTTAACCGCTGTGCCACCCAGGTGCCCCTAAAACTTAAACCATCTTTTACATGTAAGAAGTAATGTATGAAATAAAACAGAAATCTGTGACTTCAAGAACTTTTTCCCAAAGAAAGGGAGCAAGCAGATCATAATACAAAAAAGTATAATAAAATAAATAGTATTTGACAATGTAAAGTGATATGGAAAGAAAGAAATTTAAAGAAAGCTATTTATAATGGGGCATTATTTTAGATCTTTATTCTGCTACTTCTAAGCCCAGAGGATTATGAAGAAATACCAACTTTCTTTTTCATAGCATGGTAACTTAAAATGATTCATTTGCTTTGTTTTGTTCCTTTCACCCATTGTAAATGATTCATTTGTTTTGTTTTGTTCCTTTCACCCATTGTAATGAAAAATTTTGTTCAGGTAACTATTTGTTAATTTCAATTTAAAATTATTCAACATATTCCCTGGTTAAACCATATGAACCCAGGTTAACTAGGAAATCTTTGCAGCTTTCCATGGATTGTCTGCGTTGTAAAACCGTTGTATGCTATAAATGAGTGCATGTGTTTGTGCTGTAAATCTGACAATATCTGTCTCCCTCATTTATTCGAGGTACTGTGATTTTTCTATTTAGAAGCAAATGTTCCAGTGTGATTCTAGAAAAAATGGAAATCAAAGTATTATATATTGTTTTCTTGAACAAATCTGGAAGATATGCCTATTTAAGCATATGATGGCATAGGTTTGATTTTGAATAACAATTTTTATTGAATGCCATTTTAAGTAGATAATACCCAAAGAAGGGTCATTTATTTAACTTCAGCCATGTATTCTATGTCATTCATAGAACTAAAATCACATATTAGGGGAATAAAAGCTAGAAGAAGGTAGAATTTCCATTCTCAAAGGGCCTTCAGTGTCCTGGGAATCAGAGAGAATTCCAGAAATGACCCACTGAGTTGGGCATTATCTCACCACAATTGCACAATAAAACAAGAATAAGTTGATAATTGACTTTAAAGTATTTGAATATCATACCACACTTTTATAAAACTTATGTTCTCAAATAAAATAAGAAATTATCACTGCCTAGATTTTGTTTCTTTTAAGTAGGTCACACCATCCTGAATCTAGATATTGTCTTTCAGATATGTAGAAGGCATTAAATCAATTTGTATGCTTGTAAGGACCTGTGGCATAAAAATTCTTGGAGATGCAAAGTCTTCTGCTTTGGACATAGCACTTCCAGGCTCAGTTCATTTTGCTGTAGCTAACTTCTCTGTAGGGTGATCGTGTTTTACTACCCGATGGAAGGCCAAATCAACTCTGTTTCTTTAGCCATTGTATTAATTTTCCTTCTTTTCTGGAACTGTCTATAAAGTTTGAAAGTATCTATAAATCTTCTACAAGAGGTCACAGAAGTTTCATCAGGTTTGTAAAGAGGTATGTGATTAAATGATTTATAGAAAAACTTTGCTGTCTTTGAAATAAATATCTTTCCATAAGGTAGCAACATAAATTCTAATTCTGTATTCATCCTTGAAGGTAGAATAACTACACAAATAAAAGTCTTCTGCTTGGGAGATTTATTTATTCTTCCCTCCCTCCCTCCACTCCTCCCTCTTTCTCTTTATCATTTTTTTTATATTATGAGTACTGATTCAAGTATACTTCCTATTTTTATTAACATGTGAGGGGCTCCCCCAAAAAAATACACAATGCAAATTGCATCCTTTTATACTTCCACACAGACATTAATTATATTCCACATTCTTAGGTTAAATCGACACGATGTTAAAACATTCAGTGTTTACAGATTTATCTTCTCTTTTGGACTAAAAACTTTAACATGGATTTCCTTCATCTGAATGCACTTTACTTGGTAGTTTGTTACTTGCTGTTCCTGTAGAATGACATGTTAGGCAGTCCTAGTCAAAATCATACTCTGCTTCTTTTATAGCCTAAGGATTAATAGTTTAAATAATCCTACTCCATAAAGAGCTAGTTTGATGTGACTGCAATTATGTCCTTTCATCTCTTCAAGCTTACATGTTCAGACACTGACTCTTTTTGTTCAAGATTATATTAATTTTTCAGCTTCTCATAACACAAATTATTGGTTCTGATAACACATAATTAACATTGGTTTCTAAGAAGTTTAATATTAAAAACATCAATTGGACAAATTTTATTTTTCCTATTTGAAGAGCAGTCTAAAAATGATGCAGAGAATTTAGGATTTCCATTAATTGGAATTAATATTGTTGCCAAAAGTACACATTTTTTAAAACTTGCTCTATGAATGCATTTAAGAATATATTATAGTTTGATATTTTATTACATTTAATAAATTAAACATTATTTCAACCATATAACATACAGCTTTACTTTTTAAAATAAATTTAAATTGTCATTATTTCCAATATTTTTATCTTATCAAGCTATTTTATTGATATGATTTCTTATGACTACTAAATGAGTAATTCAAAACAAAGTACTTGTAGCATTTAGCATTTTCTACATTGAGTGTTTATTTATAATTTAGGTTTCCTAGAATATGCTTGTAAATGTAAAAGTAGACATACTGTTTCCAACTGATTAACACTTTCACATCTGAGGAAACTTCAACTGATTTCTTATCCCTCTAACTGTGGTATGCCTGCAAGTGATTGAGGCTCTGGAGGTGAACAGTCGGCAACCTCTACTTTGGAACCCAGCCTGCTTCACACGTGGTTGTTACTCACTTGGTGCTTGAGTATATAAACCCTAATCTAGAGTTGCCAAGAAAACAGAAAGGCATTTGCAAATGATAGTAGGAAAAAGACATCTTTGCTTAGCTTCTTCAAAACATTCTCATTGTTGGGATGCCTGGGTGGCTCTCAGTCAGTTAAGCATCTGCTTTCAGCTCTGGTCATGATCTCAGGGCCCTGGAATCAAACCCCACATTGGGCTCTCTGCTCAGCAGGGAGCCTGCTTCTCCCTCTCCCTCTGCCTGCCACTCCCCCTGCTTGTGCTCTCTCTCTCTTTCTCTATCGCAAATAAATAAATAAAACATTCTCATTGTCTTCAAAGGAAATCCAAACTTCTTTTATATTAATTTTATATATTATTATTTATTATACTAATAATCATCATCACTTATTGAGCTCTAACTTCGTGACATTTGTTTTTTCATTTAATATTTCCAACAAATATGTGGCTAATATTGTTATGGACATTTTACAAAGGATGGAAATTAGACACAGGATAATTAATCTGTCTAATGGTATTTAGTAACAGTTACAGCTGGAATTCTAACCCAGGTCTCTATGACTGCAAAGCTTGACAATGTTATTATGTACCTGCATGGTGGCTCCTGCACTGAACTTAAGTTTCATTCCACACTGCAGTCACTTGGACTCTTCACACTCTTGTAAACTAGCCTCATTATGCTATTGTCTCAGCTTGGAATGACTTTCGTTTTCATGTTCCAGCACTTAACAGCACCATGACTCACATCAGTAGAAGATCATTAAAGGGATTTCAGGGGGTGCCTGGGTGGCTCAGTCGTTAAGCGTCTGCCTTAGTCTCAGGGTGTGATCTCGGCGTTATGGGACAGAGCCCCACATCAGGCTCCTCCGCTATGAGCCTGCTTCTTCCTCTCCCACTCCCCCTGCTTGTATTCCCTCTCTCTCTGGCTGTCTCTATCTCTGTCAAATAAATAAATAAAAAATCTTAATTAAAAAAAAGGGATTTCAGAAATGAATGAATGACAGTCTTGACACTTCTCTTTGCATTTATCAAATCTATACATGTAGGCACATGTGTACATTTATGTACATTACTGTGGCCTGAGCATTGTTACAATTATTCAAATTATTCAGACTTTTTTTCAGATTAAAAAATTAGAAGTTACAAAGCTAGATAGTTCATGCTGGAAGACAAGGGTCCATACAAAATATTGGTAGAATTTTACAATTTTTTGTAACAATCAATAAGAACTAGCAAAAATCATAGTTCCACAAAGTATTCAATATGTATTTTTTTATTGATTAATGAAAGATGTTTAGGAAGCTATTTTTTCTATGTTTCTAGACTATCCTGATTTTAGCTAAAGATACCAGTAGTTTTAGAGATTTCTTTAGCTGATTCCTCACCAAAACAAAAATTATTTTGAAATGACTATAGAATGTAAAAAAGCTAATATGTATTTTGTACTTGTCCCTGCTGAAGTCACATAAATCTTCTAAAGTTTACTTTTCTTATATATTTTCTTTGTATGTTTTAAATGACACATGCCAGTAAGTCTCTTCTTGTACACAAACCGTTTAATGATTCTCCAACTTTGTGCACTATATCTGTTAAATTTCCTGTTATTTCATATTTATCAGTAAGACAAAGGGAACCAAAACTAACAAGAAAGGAAAAATAAAATAATTCAGTAAAACAATTTCTATATGAAAACAGTTTGTGTTTAGTGTGGTGTATGATTATATCATAGAGTTAGCATTCTTTAAGTTCTGTAGAAAATCAGTGAAAAATAAAAATTGGTTTTAATTAGTAAAGATTCTGTTCAACAAAGACTTTGTGTGTTATAAGGTCATTTTTCTAAATCTGACATTCATTTTCAGTTGGATTTTGAAGTTTGTTTATATGAAAGGGGAAATCCTTTCTCTGCAGATTGATTTTAAGTTGTTTTGAAATGTCACTCATTAAATTACCTTAAAATAAATGTTACACTTTATTTAGTGTCCTGAGTAAAAATATTTTAACACATGTACTTTATCTTTTAGTATTTGAGTATTCTATTTCTTCTATTCTCTTGAGTGTTAAAATAAATTGAATATAATATTTCAAAAAAATAAATTACAAAAAGCTACCCTGCATTCTCTGTAGGCTGTCATTTAACATTATATGGAAACACAGGCTTCTCATTTCTCATAAATGAGGAAATTATTAGATGAAAATCTTTTCCAAAATGTTTACATATCAAATTTGGAATACTTTTGATAACCAAAATTTGAAAAAAAAATTGTAATTGGTGTTTGACATGCAGTAATTTCAGTATGTCGATCTAGAATATCAGTATATATTAACCCATATTCTCATAAAATTTGGGGGCTCTTATGTAACTTTGTTTATTGTTCTCACTTTTATTATTTACTTATTGTTGCAGATTAAAAAAATCAACAGAAACTTTCCTGTAAACCAGCAGGTAAGATGGAAAAGTACTTGGAAAGACAAATCATATATTTCTTTCATTTAATCTGTTATAGAAGATAATCTTGATTGCATTTTAATGTGGAAATAATTGACACTATCATTTGCTCTCAAGGAAAATGCATAATTTATTACATTTCTTTCATATCATGTGGTATATCTGTTTCTCTAATCATATTAAAACAGTTTTAAAAAATATTTTATCTAAGTAAACTAAGTCAAAACTTTATTTCACAAATTACATGTATTTATTTCAATATAATGTTGAAGATGTAGGAGAGCTTTTTTACATAAGATAGTTTGACTGTATCTTAACATGTGGGAGACATTTTTTTTTAATTTAAATTCAAGGTAGTTAATATATAGTGTACTAGTGTTACAGGGGTAGAATTTAGTGATTCATCAGTTGCATATAACCTCCACTGCTCATTACATAAAATGCCCTCCTTAATGCCTTTCACCCAATTACCTCATCGCCTGACCCACCTCCCTTCCAACAACCCTGTTTGTTCCCTGTAGGCAAGAGTTTGCCTCTCTTTCTGTTTTTATATTATATTATTTTTCCTTCCCTTCTTTTATGCTCATCTGTTTTGTTTCTTAAATTCCACATGAATGAAATCATATGGATTCATCTTTCTCTGGCTGACTTATTTCACTTAGCATAATGCACTCTAGTTCCATCCACATTGTTGCAAATGGCAAGATTTCATTCCTTTTGATGGCTGAGTAATATTCCATTGTATATATATACACCATATCTTCTTTATCCATTCATCCATTGATGGACATCTGGGCTCTTTCCATCGTTTGGCTATTTTGTCCATTGCTGCTATAAATATTGGGGCGTATGTGCCCCTTCATATCACTATTTTTGTATGGGAGACCTATGTTTAATTGATCTGAAAGTTAAAAGGAATTTTCAAAATAGATGACTGTATTTTACCTGAGTCTAAATGCATGCATAGAATGAAAATGATGTCTGATTAATGCAGCCAAAAATTTAGTTGATTTATTAGACCAATAACTGATCATAGAATAAAATAATTGATTATAGAAAATAATAATTAATTCTTATAATTTTATTAAACTGAACTTAACTTTTGCATTGCCTCATAAACATTATAAAAACATTTGCTTGAATGAGTAAAATAAGTGTGGCTCAGTTTTGGACTCACTCAAGTCCCCAGTGTGTCAGGTTTTTGCAATAGTAGAGAAGCAAAATCCAGCCATGCATTTCTTACACTTGACATAGACCTCGATGTGCAACCATTGATCAAAATTTAAACATCTAAGTTATCTATTTATAAATGGTAGGCCAATCAGAAGTTAATTTCAATGGTAAATTTTTAAATAATCATCTTATGAAAACTAAGTTACGTTCTCATCTAAACCAGTTCCTTCATTGGTGATATTTTAAGAGTGCAACTACCTTACATGTTTATTTTTAAAGATTAAAGAACAAATGTAAAATTCTCAGTGTAATTATTAGCATTAATATGTTAAAATTTTAAATTTATTCTTTAGAATACACGATTTATGTTCTGTATAAATTATGTTATTAATAGTGCCACTAGCCCAGACTAGCCCACAAAGTTATGTGTGACTGAAATACTAATGTAAATAGCTCTATTTATGTCTACAAATTTCTGAACTATGTCTTTCCAGCCATAGGCATACCCTGTTTCTTAGCCTCAGTTTCTCACACCTGAGTCATGCTGATGTGTTAAGTTGGAGAGGTGTATGTGTGGTGTGTTTCACCACATTCCACTATGGTTATGTCTCAGGCCCTTGTTTGTGGTGCAGAGACCAGGGCTCTAGCCCAGAGCTACTGATTCACTAGCTCTGTGATGATACCTGGGAAACTCCCATTGTGGCTCCCATTCCAGATGCTTCTGATGCCAATACAGCATTACATAGGAAATAGAGTTTAACAATTGTATAGGGCTGTAGAGGAGGGAAAATTTATTAATTAATGAAAAATTATTCAAATAGAAAAGAGCATGAGCCATTAGGGAAGGTTGTAATGACCATCAGTAAACACAGTGGTTTTATAGTCAGATACATAAAAATGTAGATCTATCCATTTGTGGAATTCTTGTCAAAAATATAAATGATGAATGTTTCTTTAAGAATGACTCTAATATCTGTGTCATCATCCTTCCTTGCCCTTTCTAACTTCGACATGTGAAGTATTAATAATTAGTGTAATTTATGTTACTATAAATATTTCATAATCCTAATAACCCCACAGCTATTCTTTATTTACAATGACAACTACACTTGACACTTCCTACATTTTCTCTTCAATGACCTGTGCCATTCTTTACCACCTCTGCATTTATCTAGGTTTTGAACAAGTAAAGTAAATAAGAATCTGAAAAAACTTAAATATAGAATAAATATTGTTTAATATTCCAACCCATACATATATAATAAATGTAGGTAAGCATTAGTATTCATAGGTTTTTATTTGCTAATATTAATATTTTTAATATTATTATACCAAAATTTTATTTCAAATCTCTTAGCATCTCACTTTTTTTTTAAATCATAATGAATTCTTCTTGGCATTTTAAAAACTGAAAGCAAAAGTTAATAGATTTTTACCTTACTACTTTCCATCATGGAAATGAAGAGTTCCAGGAGATAAAATTTGTTTATAGTTCAATATTCATATATATACACCATTGGAAAACTCACCTGCATAATTCGATAGCAATGCATTAGGGGACCAAGGTTCATTACCTATTTAATAAAATGTGAGCCACTTTAATGAATAAAAATTTGAAAACACATATAATCTCATTTCTTCTCCAGATTTAGCATTCAAACAGGACTCTTATCTTGGGCTAAACCACATTGTGTTGCTTTAATCTCAAATTTTTTTCTAACTTAATTTTCACATGAAGTTTTCTGAAACCTTGATTAGGTATAAATATATGTGTTTATACACATGCTTTTGATTGAATAATTCAGGCATATGTCAAAATATTCAAGTGTTATGAATGCAAATCAAGCCCCTTCATATCCCTGATGCTCTAGGTCTCAAAAAAGAAAAAAAAAAGGAAAAAAACCCGATGTCACCCAGTTGAACAGAAGACTTCTGTTTCCTGTTTCCAATTTTGAATTGTGCTATCATGTGGGACAGCTATCCCAACTGGAGAAATTCAAGCAAAATAAAACATAAAGGAGACTGGAAGATATCACTACTGTCTAACAGGGAGCTATTCTTAGAACTTAGCTCTGTAGGGACACTCCCACAAATGAGAATGCACAAGACTTTCAATAAAACCACTCTCTTTAAAGAAGAGATTTGAATCCAAAAAGTTCTTATTGAGTAATTAGACCACAATAGGGGAAAACATAATTTAGAGATTAAAAAAATTCAAATTTATTTTTTGAGGTGGGGAGGGATAAAGGAAGAGGGAATGAGAATCTCAAGCTGACTCCCCGCTGAGCACAGAAACTGAAGTGGGACTCTATCTCACAACCCTGTGATCATCCTGAGCCAAAATCAAGAGTTGGACGCTCAACTGACTAAGCCACCCAGGCCCCAAAATTCCAAAACTATTTCTAATTATCATGTGCTTTTTAAGTAAA